>NC_056731.1:1599631211-1599841211 GCF_019279795.1 Protopterus annectens
GTCGAATTCACGGTTATGGTGTTCCAGTATTTGTCGTGGGATGTAGTGTGTGCAGCATGTACGGTTTAGTCTGTGGATTTGGCTGGTATGTAAGGTAAGTGAGTATTTTGTTAGGGTTTTAGGTATTTGTTTGAATGTATGTGAGTGTGTTTGGAAGTTTTATGTGTGGGTTAGGGTAGGCAGGTAAAAGTGTTGAAAGTGGTGGTGTTTGTATATTTGTGATGTATGTGCGAGGGTATTATAGAGTGTGTAGTTGTGAGTTTGCTGTCTTTTTCTGTTTGGTGCAATCTTGGAGTTAGTATATATAAGTAGGGGGAGTGCAGGTTATTGTTGATTTGTGTTTTTGCGTTTTGTTTATTTGTTGTAGTGTGGGTAGGATGGTGTATGTTGTGCTTATGTTCGCGAGTTTGTGTTTCGTGGTTTTAGGGTTTCAGGATTTCAAATGTTCGACTTTATGGTCTCGAGATACTGAAATCCAAGATTTCAGTATTTCCAGATTATAAAGTGTAACCATAGATATATATATATATATATATATATATATATATATATATATATATATATATATATATATATATATATATATATATATATATATAGATATAGATATTTATGGTATGTATACTCACATACATACATGTGTGTGTATATATATATATATATATATATATATATATATATATATATATATATATATATATATATATATATATATATATATATATATGGATCACCTTCAGATGCCCGAAATCGCGTTTCGCCGACACACAAATCACCGACACCAAAAGACCGACAACAAAAATACCGACAACGAAAACACCAAAACCATTACACCAACACACTACACGTAAACAACACAGTACACTACATAACATATCCACTATCCCTAACCCAAACCCTAACCCTAAGGTCCGACACTACGGCACACTTACCCTACCTGCACCCTAACCCTAACTCACTTACCCACCCCTAACCCCAAGGTCCGACACTACCGCACACTCACCCTACCTGCACCCTAACCCTAACTCACTTAACCCACCCCTAAACCCACAGTCTCTCACTATCGCACACACACCCTACCTGCACCCTAACCCTAACTCACTTACCCACCCCTAACCCCAAGGTCCGACACTACCGCACACTCACCCTACCTGCACCCTAACCCTAACTCACTTACCCACCCCTAACCCCAAGGTCCGACACTACCGCACACTCACCCTACCTGCACCCTAACCCTAACTCACTTAACCCACCCCTAAACCCACAGTCCCTCACTATCGCACACACACCCTACCTGCACCCTAACCCTAACTCGCTTAACCTATCCCTAAACCCACAGTCCCTCACTATCGCACACTTACCTGTCCGCTCCCTAACACTAAATCCCTCACTCTATTGCACACTTACCGAGTCCGTCGGGTTCTCACCTTGTCGGTCATCTGCGTTGTCGGTGTTTTCGTCCCGTCGGATTCCGTGTCGGCGAAACGCGTTGTCGGGCATCTGAAGGTGACCCATATATATATATATATATATATATATATATATATATATATATATATATAAACTGTATGTATCTTGCCAGTATACTTTTTACTGCTATTTGTTCGCCAGAAATTCTTTGGAAGTTTTTTGGGACTGTACATCCTTTTTGCTTTGTGTGAAGAACCAGTACATTTTCACATTGGATTCTGTCCACATACTTGTCCTAAAATACTTAAATCTAACCTGTTTCTGATCATGAGCTCCATTTCAGTTTAAATGTGGTGGGAGATGGTACGTCTTTATTTTAAAGCAAAAAGAATCAGACACTGTAGTTGTTCTTGGAGTATTGTAGTGTCAGATTAGCTACGTGCAGCAGTTCTGGAACATTTAGAGCTTACTTATTTAAGCAGCTTGTTGAGCACTGACAGTGCAGTTTAGCTCAAGTGCCTGGAGTCTTACTGAAGTTGAAAGATAAGATTTCATTTGATGATAATATCAACACTGGATGTAAAACATGCAGTCATGTGGTTCATAACAGCCAGTAGACTAAGATTGAGTGTGCAGCAATTCAACTTTAAAAGTATTTTAATATCTTTATTAAAATATCACTTAAGACCCAGGCACACACAAATTAATAGAAAACAAACCATATTAACATATCTTTTCCATTTACATACATCATACCTTGCATGTTCTCTTTTTGTATAACAGCTGTCTTTCAATCCAGCATAAATCACTCAATTCCTTCCTTCCCTCAAACCTCACCCCTTCTCCTGAACATTAGTTTGCATCTGTTGTTCCCACAATTCCATTTATTTCTGTGTAATTTGCTCCTTCCCTTTTCTAAAGGTCCCTCTTCTAGTTCTTTTATTTCTTTTACAATATTCAATACTTCTGATACAGTTGGTTTAGATTTTGATTTCCATTTTCTAGTAATTGCTTTTTGGCAGCCAACAGAATTAAACTTAATAAGGCTTTAGCGTGTCTAGGCAATTTTGATCCTGTGTCCCTGCTCAAAAGAATCATTTCCTTAGGCACAGCCATTTGCTTCCCCAGTAATTCTGACACAAAGCATTTTTCAGCTACATACAAAATCTAAAGTAGAATACCAGGTACACACTGAACTGGTTGTGGATGGCACCACCCATACTCAAACAGAGGTGGTAGCCAACCTGCTAGCTGACAGATTTGGAGCAACGTCACCCCCCTGGCCCCTCCAGTCAGACCCCAAATTATACCTGCCACCATTCCTCAGCCTATTATCTCAAGAGAAGGTCTACAAGAGGGTAGTGAGACCAGCTATGTTATATGGGTTGGAGACCGTTGCATTGACAAAAAGGCAGGAGTTAGAGCTGGATGTGGCAGAGTTAAAGATGTTAAGATTTGCACTGGGTGTGATGAGGGTGGACAGGATTAGGAATAAGTGTATTAGAGGGTCAGCCCAGGCTGGAAGGTTTGGAGACAAAGCCAGAGAGGCAAGATTACGTTGGTTTGGACATGTGCTGAGGAGGGATGCTGAGTATATTGGGAAAAAGATGCTAAGGATGAAGCTACCAGGTAACAGGAAAAGAGAAAGGCCTAAGATAAGGTTTATGGATGTGGTGAGAGAGGACATGCAGGTGGTTGGTGTGACGGAGCAAGATGCAGAGGACAGGAAGAAATAGAAACAGATGATCCGCTGTGGCGACCCCTAATGGGAACAGCTGAAAGAAGATGATGATGATTACCTGATGGGTCAGCAACTGGCTCACAGGCAGGACACATACTGTCAAAGTGGATGACTTCACCTCTACAGAAGATCAGTCACCAGTGGCATACCCCATGGTTCTATGCTGAGCCCCTTACTGTTCGGAGTTTATTTCTCAGAAGTCCAGGCAAACTTGCATGGCCTGTGGCTGACCAATTTCCTGGACGATTACTAATTGGGATGATTTGTTGTGTCCCCAAAGATGTTAATATACTGCATACAAGGTTAACGCAGACAAATGATTGGTGCCAAAGCCACAGATTAAAGGTAAATGCAAAAAATGCATTATTATTCCCTTTGGGAAAGCTAACGTCCTTGCTAATTACATTATAGACGGCACACCCTAAGTGTCGATCTAGTGGTATGTGATCTGGGTACTCAGGTTGATAGCAACTTGAACTTTGACCACCACATATCCACAGTAGTAAGGAAATCCTTCTATGTGGCACATCTTATAAGTAAAGGCATCAGATCTACGTCTAAAGATGTTATAATTCCATTATACTCTGTCCTCATCAGACTAATAATTTAATACATTTCTCCATTTTGCGTATACCTCATCAGACATCTGCAACAGCTCGAGACCACAGAGGTTTCTCACCAAGAAATTACAGGGTACACAAAACAAGTCTTATGTGGAAAGACTGAAAACCTTGTCAGTTTATTATATCTCCTACAGGTTGCTAAGGGGTGACCTGTGTCCAGCTTACAAGGCAGTCTTTGACCTGGCCCTGATGGAAATGCTACACATTCGTAAATCATACTGCAGGAGGGTCACTTGCTCCAGGGATCTTAACCTAGCTTCTGATGTGACAGGTCATGCTGGAGCCATACATATATCTCCCAGAGACTGCCACTTCTCTGGAACAAGCTTACAGTGCATGTGAAACAGCACACCTCCCTGACCCTCTTCAAATGCAACCTATATCAATGGATGGGTGACTGCAAATCACTCTTCGGGTGGTGCCCATGTCCCTCCTTGACGGAAGAAATTGGTATTAATTACCAAAGATTTTTACCTGTGTGAACTTCACTCCCCTAACCACCAACAATTGGGGCAACTTGGGATAAATATGGCTAGTCTTGTTAAGGGCTCTAGGGCTGTTAGCCTAATAAACCCCTATGTAGATATGAACAAAGTACTCTGTAAGGAAGTTATTTTTAAGTCTGCTAACTCTTTACACTCCCAAAAACATGTTCCCAGTTAACTCTTTCTTCTCCATCACACCACAAACATTTACTCTCTACCTGTTGAAAAATTCTTTGATGTCTCCTTGAGGTACATAATACCTACGAAAACACTTCCAAGCAAAAATCCTAAACCTCCTAGATTTTGTTGCATGCTTGAGAGCCATACATATGCCCTTCCATTGTTTCCTTGTAAATTGCTTTTCCAGTCTCTCTTCCCAATCTTTTCTAAGCTCCTCTGATTCTTTCTCATTGTTATCATGCAGTATTTTATTTAACCACCACTCATTGCCCCTTTTTACCAGCAGCTTCTGTTCTAAATTAGATTTGACTAAAAAAATTACTAGAGCAGGTGCTTTACTCAGGACTTCCCTATCCATTTGCCTGTAGTCAGCTATCATCCCTTGATAGGGAAGGCCATCTCTAACCTGCAGTCCAGAATTCTTCTTGACCTCATCCCAGTCTATTCTAGCCCTATTTAGTTATTTGCTCCCAATGTCTTGGTTCCTTTGTCAGTTTTCTTCTGTAAGTTCCAGTTCCCTTTTGCCTATTTTCTTTTCCCCTACTTGCAGTCATCCCTATTGATAAAATATCCTTTCTCCATTCGTGTGTTGGCTTAGTTTGTAGAATACTTTCTGCAGATTTATGAATAAAATATTCTGTATAGTGATTATTATTCTAATTAAGGATCTGCTTCCAAAACCCCATCCTTTCCTTATTTCTTGATTCCCCCTCCACTTTAATCATTATCCATTTCTGTTTTGAATTGTAAACTTCTGCATGTGTTATGTATATGAGCCTTAACTGTGTAGCTCTAAAATATCACTTTGAATCAGGTTCACCTAAACCACCTTGTTCTTTTGGGAGGATCAACTTATTCTACTAAATCACTGATGAATTCCTTCAACTCTTTATTATTGTCCAGGACTTTAAAAGTCTTGGTTTCTAATGCTTAGCTTGATACTATGGACATCGGCTATGCTCTTCAAAGCCTGTCACAAAATGCACTCGAGCTGCTCTCAGACTCTTTAGCAGAGTTGTGTAGGTGGTGGTGGTGATGGGTAGAGCCCCTTGCCTTGTGCCTTTTTGGCAATTGTTAACCAGTGCTTGAAATATATGAATTGTACAGTACTCATAAATTCCAGGTTTTAGCATGTGTGGTTCTCTGAACTAATGTTCTCTGCATTGTAATTTGGTATATCAGCCCTCATCTGGACCAGGATCCCATGCATTGTGACACTGGCATATAGATCCTTGGTTGACACATTTAATAGACGTCTGGATTACCATCATATCAGACTCCACAATCTCACCAGGGCACTTTCGTCTTAAACCTTTTACAGTCAGTTGACGTACTTGAGTGTTTCTATAGTGCACTTCTCTACTTTATTTGCTTTTAGAGTCCAGCTACTAAATTCCTTTAGTCATTATTCAAATGCATGTGTATCACATTGACTATTTTAATCCCACTTCTTCCAAGAGATAGGTCTATAATACTGCATGTTGCTTTATAGGTCATTAAACTAGTAGGGAGATGCTTGAATTATAGAGCACACACTGCTAAATCTGATCCCATAACATATAAAGTTTCATAATGGTATATGTTTGGATTATTGAAATGATAAGAATGTAACAGTGTTCATTCATGCAATTTTGATTTCTGTCTAATTCTGTGTACATGAGGAAAGGAATAAATAAGTAAGTGTGGTTTCGATCAGAGATGTAATCTGGTCACATGGAGTGAGTTTGGAATTGGAGTAAGGAAGTATACTCCTAGGGACTGCACGCCGATAAGCTGTTCATTATGATTCTTGGTGAAAACATTTTACACTGGACATCATTTTGGAGGCTTGAGGAAATGAGGAAAAAGGATCGATTAAAACTGAAGTTGGCTTTACAGTGAATGAAAGTGAAGTCCCAAATCATGAAGGTTAAAAGTCTTACTTTTGGCTTGCAGTTATGGTTTGTACCTGTGCTGTAGTACATCGCTGAGGAACTGTATACTAGAGTTCAGTTTTGTTGAGATAACTGCTTCATTTTAAATACTCTGGAGAGACAGTGATTTATTTGCGTTTTACTATGCATACACTGCCATTTCTACACATTCCAGCCCATGCAGGCACAAGCTGACATATTTGCAGTGCATAACACCCACAGCACTACACACACCCACACACACACACTCACTCACTCACTCACTCACTCACTCACTCACTCACTCACTCACTCACTCACTCGCTCACACACACACACTCACTCACTCACTCACTCACTCACTCACTCACTCACTCACTGTCTCTCTCTCACTCACTCACTCTGTCTCTCTCTCTCTCACTGTATTATTTGAGGGCAAAGACCCTTGTGTTCCTGTTTGAGGATTATGCCTCATTACCCAGTATTAACATTTGAGATCACTGTTGCTATAAGAAAAATGTCATGATTCTTCTGGTACCGTAAAGATACACTTGCGTGTTCATGCTATCGGGAATTCATACTACATGTGCAACTCTGTCTTTTGGTTCACAAAGATGCCACTTGATCTAACAATCACTTCAGCACTGTGAGTGCTTATTAATGTACAAGGAGTCTTAAAGACAGAGCCTGACCATGGTCATTTGGGGCCTACGGAGAGTAATGGATCCCTTCCGCAGCCAATCCAGTGCCCCATTATTTGACTTTTTCTCCCCATTTACCATAAACACTGTTCAAAACTGTTAGTGCACATACAGTTTACTTCTTTACTTCTACAGTGATTATAGATAGTTGGATTTAAATTTAAAACTTTTATTTCAAATTTTATAGCACAAACACTGATAGCCATTTGGTAAACAAAACAGTACAGTCTCACAGTAAAAACAGAATTAGCATGAACAGCAGCAAACCTCTTTGCCCTTGAAACTACATTGAAACACGCATATTCAAAGAAAATGCTTCTGGCCAGTGGTAGATTGTTTATGTTGGGCTGTTTTCAAACCATGGGCCCCTTGCACTCATTTTTAGGGCCACGCATATTTGCATGTGTTCTTTCATTCACCTTCCTGATTGTATTAAATTAAATTCCTTGTATAATACAGCACCGCTTCCTGGAGTGTGTTTTAAATTTGTAGTTTTGAACATTTTTTTCCAGTAAGCAATGAAAGAAAACATATGAACCAATAATGAGAAAACTACCCATTTCAGAAGATTTTTGACCATAAAAGGCCACTCAAACTTGTGTCATTGCAATCCACCAATATCAGTCAATATGTACAATCTCTGCAGAAATATGTCATGGGAGTAATTCCACAATAAAGAGAATTGATGTTCTTCATTCCACATTGCTGCAGTCCGTCCAGTCGGCATGACCATATCCATGGTCCGATGCAGAAGCAATTTGAAAGTTTCTGAAGTCAGAGTTTCAGACCGAATCAAAGTTAATATTTTGTTTTTTCTTGCCTCAGTATTTAACCGGATGTCAGAAAAAGTGAATAACTGTATTTCTTGTGGGAAACAGATACCTCATAGGGATTACCATACTTTGTGTATACCTTGTTTAGGCTGCCTGCACGACGTTGTTGGATGCCGCTTTGTGCTAGATTTAACAAACGCACTATTAAGAGAAGGTTAGACTGTGCCAGGTTAGTGTTTGGAAGCGGATAAAGCAGCAAAGCCTAGAGGGAGGAACCGACAGTCCCAGACGCAGTGGAGCCGGAGGTTTTGCAGGTGTTTTTTTGGAGTCTCAGGAGAGACTTTACTGTTACAGGATGTATCCTCTCAGGAAGTAGGCCAGGCTGAGGGGCTTCTCAGGTGGCTGTTCTTCCCCTAAGGTGGTTCCAGGTGGTTAGAGCCTCCCTTCAGTTTCCAAGGCTTCTTTGAGGGGCAGGCCAAGTTTAGCTTCAGTGGGGTTTCTCCTAGTGCTTCAGGGTCTTTGCCTAAGAAACATATGCTTAAAATGGCAGAGGATTTGATTACTATGATTAGGGGTTCTATGCCCTCCTGATAAGAGGCCTAGGGTGGAACCTGAGTTTGAGAGTTTTGAGCAATGCTCGAGGCTTCGAGTCTTGAAGACTTGCAGGAGTACCCTCCTTATTCTGATTCTGATGTGAATGATTCTACTCCTTCTGCTTCTCCTCCTGAGGTTTTTCATTTTCAGAGACTCTGCATTCCATGAGGGAGCATTTTAAATGGGAAGGTCAAGATTTCTCTGATTCCAGGAAAAGGCTTAGGGAATTCTTGTTTTACCCCAGCATAGGCCTTTAGCTATACCTCCTGTTTTGACTGTGGTGGAAGATGTGTTTGCAGAGGCTTCCTGAATCCTGATTCTTTGCCTCCTGCCCCAGTTAAACCGGATAGGTATTATAGGGTGCCTGAAGCTCATAAGTATCTTTTAAGAGTCCTAGGGCAGACCCGAAACTGTCTCTCAGGGGCCTAAAGGTGTGAAGGCCTCAGTTGTTAAAAATCCTGTCCCTCCTGATAAAGAGGCAAGGGCTTTGGATAGATGGGGAAAGAAAGTGTATACTTCTTCCACTTTAGCCATGAGCGCGTTGAATTGTCAGTTTCACATGTTAAAATATCAGAATTATCTTCTTTCACAGTTGAAATCTAAGGTGGATGCTCTGGCTGAAGGTATTGAGTGTAAAGAGTTGCAGGATTTAGTTCATGTGTCTGAACAGGTGGGTAAACATTCCTTGCAGTGTGGTTTTGATGCTGTGCAGGCCTCCTTCAGGGTGGCTGCCACTGGTTCTGTTCTTCGTAGGCACGCCTGGTTGAGAGATCAGAATTTAGCTGAGCATGTTAAGACAAGGATTTTGGATGCTCCTTTACAGTCTGATGTGTTGTTTGGTTCGCCTGTGGAAGCAGTTTTGAAGAAAATGGAGGACGAGGCTAAGTCTATGCAAACTGTTAAAGATTTTTTGCAGGTGCAGCCTCCAAGTTTAGTAGAAATTGGCCTACTAAGGGATGGACTTATCCTGCTTATGATTCCCAGTCTAGGGGTAGGTCTAGACGTGGTAGGGGCAGAGCTCAGGGTTCTTTAGGCCAGGACAGGGAGTTCCCTGCTCAGACTTCTGGTGAGGGCAGGGGTCAGTCCTAGCAGACCCAATGACCTTTCAGCTGCCAGTACGCTCGCCTGGCAGCACCTTTGGGAGGAAGGCTGTCTCTTTTCAAAGAAAATTGGGATTTAATTACCCAAGACAGATGGGTTCTGGATATTATTCACCACGGTTACAGGTTTTATTTCCATACCTTGCCTCCTTTCAAAGGCATGCCAGACATTCCTCCTCTTCAAAGAACAGAGGCTCACAAATTTCTCTGTTGCTCCAAATAGGGGCCATTCAGTCAGTTCCTGTGCGAAAGGGGCCTAGGATTTTATTCTCGCCTGTTCCTAGTACCAAAGAGGGGAACACGTGGAGACCAATTCTGGATTTATCTATCCTCAACACTTATCTGGACATTCCCAAGTTCAAAATGTTGACGTTACAACAGCTTTTACCTCTGCTGGGCAAAGATCACTGGATGGTAACTTTAGATCTCAAGGAAGCTTACCTTCATGTGCCAATAAGACTAAGTTGCAGGAATCTGCGTTTTCGAGCGGGAAATTCCCATAATCAGTTCTCTGCATTGCCCTTTGGCTTATCGAGTATTCACAAAGGTTCTGGCTCCAGTGATAGCTTACTTCAGGCTAAAAGGAATCCAAATCTATCCTTACTTGGACGACTGCCTGATTCTGGCTCAAGAAAAGGAAGATCTTCTACAGCATCTGGAATATGTCATAGCAGTGCTAAGATGCCTAGGGTATTCTGTGAACGAAATAAAGTCCAGTCTAGTACCCTCTCAAGACGTGCTTTCTGGGTGTGAGACTGAATACAGCAGCCCAGATGGCCTTTTTAACCCCGGACAAACAACAGAATCTTTCCAGTTACTTCCATCATCTATCTCTTCAGTCCGGGCTGACTGCAAGGACAGTCCTTCAAGCCTTAGGGTTCATGGCATCTTGTATTCTGGTGCTTCCCAATGCCAAACTGCATATGAGGAAGCTACAATGGTATCTCAAAAAACTGTGGACACAGCACTGCCAGGATTTGGACACTGTCATTCAAATAATACCTTGCATTCAAAAGGAATTTTTATGGTGGGCTCAGGAATGTCACCTAAACAAGGGACTCTCTGTGACCGCCAGAGGAAAGTCAGATTCTAACGACAGATGCCTCAGATGTTGCTGGGGGAGCTCATCTAAATGGAAAGTGGATACAAGACAAGTGGCCTGCCAGACTACAGCATCTACATATCAACATGAAAGAGATGTTAGCAGTTCAGTTTGCATTAATTGCTTTCAAGGAGTTACTTCTTCCAGGGCAGGTGTTGATTCTAACAGACAACACAACTGTCATGTGGTACATCAACAAACAAGGGGAACACATTCTTACCCATTGTGCAGACAAGCAATGATTTTATGGGAGACTGCGCCAGTCTGCAACTAACTCTTCAGGCAAGGTTTCTGCCGAGCACAGAACTCCTTAGCAGATGTATTAAGCAGACAAATCATGGATCCCGTGGAAACTGGATCTTCATGTATTTCAAAAATTGACAGTGTCATGGGGAACTCCAGACATAGATCTGTTCGCTTCTCCACTAAACCACCAGCTGCCAAAGTTTTGCACGAAGGGATTTCATCACACAGCTTGGAAAGTGGATGCTCTTTCTTTCAGTTGGAAAAATCTTCATGTGTATGCTTTTCCACCTCTGCCTCTTCTTCCAAAGGTGCTTTTAAAGGTCAGACAAGACAAGCCAAGGATGATTTTAATAGCTCCAGATTGGCCTCGGCAGCACTGGTACCCATTACTGAGGAGTCTGGTAGGAAGCCTCCATGGCCTTTACCCTTGATTCCACACCTGTTGTCTCAGAGGGACGGTCATCTGCTCAATGTCAAGCTTCACTCTCTACATCTAACAGCCTGGCATATTCTGTTTTGAAAGACAGCAGGTCTCAGCTTCCTCAACAAGTTTTAAATGTGATTATGGAAGCCAGAAGACCTAGTACAAGGAAAGTGGAAAAATGGAAGAGATTTTTATTTTGGAGTGCAGCAAACAATTTGGAGATTTCTGAGCCAAA
Organism: Protopterus annectens; assembly: GCF_019279795.1. Classification (NCBI taxonomy): domain Eukaryota; kingdom Metazoa; phylum Chordata; order Ceratodontiformes; family Protopteridae; genus Protopterus; species Protopterus annectens. The sequence continues at coordinate 1,599,642,718 of NC_056731.1, forward strand.
TTTGAGTGTGGCTCTTCAATATCTTACTGAGTTACTGGACAAAGGTTTGTCTTTCTCTTCCATTAAGATTCATGCTGCAGCAATTTCAGCTCACTATGATTGTGACCCACCATTGTTTTCGCATCCTTTGTTCAAGCAATTTCTTAGAGGGGCAAAGAATATAAGACCCCCATGTAGAGCTCCTACTCCTGCTTGGGATCTCAGTTTTGTGTTGGAGAAACTTACTCTACAACCTTTGAGCTACTGCTGAATTGAAATACTTGTCATGGAAGACTGCTTTTTGTTGGCCATTACTTCTGCAAGAAGGGTTTCTGAGTTGCAGGCCCTTATGGCAGTGGAGCCTTTTTGATTTTTCATAAGGATAGGGTATCTTCTAATCCTTCCTTTATGCCTAAGGTGGTTTCTAGTGTGGCTTTAAACCAAACTATTCATTTGCCTACCTTTTATGCAGATCCCCAAAATAAAGGGAAAAGATTTTGCACACTTTAGATGTACACAGGCTATTGCGTTATTATTTGAGCAGGACTAAGGATTTTAGGCAGTCTCAGCAGTTGTTTGTTTCTTTTGCTTTGAGTTCAAAGGGCAAGCCTGTGTCAAAACAAACTATTTCTAGGTGGATTGGGTGTTGCATTACATTTTGTTATTCCCATCATGGCAAGGAGATTCCAGCTGGGATTAGGCCTCATTCCACTAGGGCTACTGCCACTTCCACAGCATTTCTAAGGGTGGCAACTAAGGATATTTTGGAGGCAGCTATTTGGAGTTCAGTGCATACTTTCTCTAAGCATTATCACCTTCCTCTCTACTCTAAGTCTAGGGCTGGTTTTGCCACAGCTATTTTGCAAGGCATGTTGTCAGTTCCTGCTTCCTTATGATTTGCCAGCCTCCCTTACCTCTGCTTTGGGATTCTACCCAATAGTTAGGACTGCAGCAATGTGGAATGAAGAACATAGTACAGTTTTGTACCTACCATAAATGTAGATGTTCGAGGATCCACATTGCTGCAGTCTCCTTCCCCTCTGTGTTTAGGGGTGGTTGTGTAGGTGAGGTTATATTCTGCTAATTTTGTATATATTGTACATATATTTTTTGCAGGTATTTTGGGAGTTTTGGCTTTTGCCCTTATCTTTTCAGGGTCTTCTGACATCTGGGGCAAGAAAAGACTGAGGATATGACGTCGGTCATGCGCATTAGTACCCTGACGACTGGACAGCGGACTACCCAATAGTTAGGACTGCAGCAATGTGGATCCTCGAACATCTACATTTATGGTAGGTACAAAACTGTACTTTACTAATGAAGAGGTTGCTGCTGACAAACAACTTTACATTTCGGTGTTTCATCTCAAATTTAGTGCTTGCTGTCTTTGAGGAATAAATTGCTTATGTTCCTTTAAAAAAGTGGTACGCTAGTAACATTACAATAAAGAATGGCTGGCAAATTGACAACAGGTTCATAGTTACTAGGCATCTCATCCAAAGAAGGATTCACTCAGGAGTGCAACACCCCCAGCCTCCTTAAAGTGCATCCCAGTGTCAGCAATCCATCTACATGGTCCGGGGGTAGAACTCACAGCCTTCTGCACCAAAAGCAAGTATGCTACTTGTTGTGCTACTAACACTCCTTTCAGATTCTATAGCACAAACACCGATGGCCATTTGCTAAACAAAACAGTTGCACACTGAAAACAGATTTAGCATGAGCAACAGTAAATTTCTCTTCCCTTAAAAGTCATAGTTCCTAAAAAATGCACCCCTGATGACTAAGAGAACGGTCTGGTAGTTGGTGTAAAGGATTCAGGCTCTTGTCTGCTGTAGTCACAGTGCAGGGATTGAGTATGAGCAAGTTAATTAACCAACCTGCCATCCCTAACTAGGGCATTTCTCTCTCTCTCTCACACACACATAGCTCGTCTCATCTCTTTACGTTCTTCGTGATTTAATCCACAGCTGCAGCTGCACTTGAATGTGGATAAGGATGAGCTTTGTTTTACGACATAGGGGAGTCTGCTCCAGAGCAGCAGTATCCTTTGCAAAATGTATCTGTCCCTCCAAACCATTCTCTTGATGTTGGAGAAAAGATTTAGATACCTAGGCTGAGTATGTTTTAGCCATTTGACTTGCTGATGTCCAGTAAATCCATCACTATTGTACTGAGTTGGAAGATGCCGTGCATGCCAGGCACAGGTCAGCTGTTAGCAGTCTGCACTATACTGAGTATAGTGGTATCACTTTGAGTTGGTACATGTAGTTCTTGTTGTTTAGGCCTTGTATCCTTTTAGTAAGGCATTTCTGAGGACATTCCAGTTGTTGCATGTGTCTGGAAAGATACACGCCAAAGAGGGCATTATACTCAATGGCTGACCTAGTGAGGGCTGAGTAAAAGGGGACAGTAACATCCCAAGATCTGGATGCATTCCCTTTGTTTACAAGCTGCTTATTGCAGAAGAACTTATGACAGCGGGCACATGTTGGTCGAAAGTTAGGTCACTGTCCACATAAGTTCCTAAATCCTAAACAACTGGGTCAACTCTTAGGGGTATTGTCAGTGTGATAGTTCCCCAGGGTAGTTGACTTCCCAAAGGATACAGTAATGCATTTTTTGGAATTTAGTTTCAGTCCATGATTTTGGCACCAGTTATTTATTTGGGGCAAACTTTCCTGCAGGATGTCTAAATCATTTGGGGACTCGGTGACTGCCCCTAGCTTGCAGTCATCTGCAGACATAGTCAACTAGAGCCCTTTGATATTAGCTTGTACTTCAGAGAAGTAGATACCAGGCAGGGAGGTCCAGCACAGAACTGTGGTGGACTTCCCTGGTGACTGGTCTCTTTGTCTAGGTAACTTCTCTTGTTTTGATTTCCTGCATCCTATCCTTGGGCCAGTTGGTAATCCAGCAGATGACATAGGGGTTTATTCCCAGTTTATTTAGATTTTCTGTTATGCCTTAGTTGGGTTTTTTGTCAAAAGCTTTGGCTAGGTCAAGGTATGGAGTGTGTATAGTTTTACCTTCATTTATTGCTTTGATAACCTTTTCAGAAAAGTCCACCAGGTTGAGTAATCATGACCTGCCCTTTACAAATCCATACTGACACAGGTCCAGTGTTTGGAGATTCCTTATGTCCTTATTGCTTAGTTCCACGATAAAGCTTTCCATGGCCTTGCATATGAAGCCGATCAGACGTATGGGTCTGTAATTGTCTGTATGTGTGGAAGGTCATCCCTAATGCAGGGGAATGACAGTAGCTGTTCTGCATTTGCTTGATACAGCTGAACAGTGTTGAGTGTGGTTAAATCACATTTCATGCTATTTAAGATACAGCCAGAGATATTGTCAGGACCCATCAACACAGTACTTTTAGCTTTTGATAGTGCTTTTAGGACTTGATCTTCTACGGTAGCTGTAGGTGAGCTAGTTTCAGGTATATCTTGAGGGATAGAGGAGGAGTGACAGAGGTAAAGTTAGAGATGAGTTTATCATCCAGTAGTTTTGCTATATCCTCAGCTTCAGTGTAGATAACATCATTCACAATCAGCTCAGTGCATTGCTGCATTGTGTTTTTCAGATTATGAACATAAATAAAAAAGGCTTTGTGATTCTTTGGCTCGCATGGTTATTTTAGTCTCAAACTTGGTTTTGGTGGATTTTAAGCTCATGAGTTATTTGTTTCAGTGAAAAGGTCTCCATCTTTCTGCAAATTAGTCTGGTTACTTTTGTTCAAAATTATCTTCCTTTTATTGTAAAGCTTATTGATCTTTATGATTTCACCATGTTGGCTTGTTTCTGGGGTTTGACCTGCTTTTCTTCCTACAGGGTTGGTACAGTGTAGTGTTGTATGTTTCCATGTATTCATTGGAGTTAGTTGAGCTTAATGGAGATTTGAAGCTTGCCAATGAATCACGTAGGAGTAGGTAGTTTGTCTTAGAGAAATTTCTAAAGATACTTTGGGTAGAAGGGATCTCTGGTTTCAGTTACATTTCAGGGGAGATGGCTTTATGGCCAGACTTAACAAGTGATGAAGATATAGAAGGGATAATGCAGTATGCACCCATGTTGTAAGGGCAACATCCAAGATGTTGTTCCCCCTAGTGGTTACTCAGACTGATTGTTCCAGGGCATTAGTAATGGCATTGCCCAGGAATTTCTGTGTCTGTGCAGTAGGGGTGGTGTACGTTTCCCAGTCTGTAGCTGGAGTGTTCAGATCACCGAGGAAAATAATATTAGGTTTAATACTGAGTGATTCTAGATGTTCTTCATGTTTCACTGTTGCAGTCATTACATCTGGGTTATCTCCCTGCAGGTAACCCTCAGCCGGCCTGACTATCAATGTCTTGGATTCCTATGTCAGATGCTGTCTCTTCTTCCATGACGTCAGGGGTATAAAACATGCAGCTGACACCATGAAACCAGTTTTTCTTGCAGCACGGTGCCTGAAGCAGAAGCAGTTCGTAAGTGTCGGTCGTCCGACTCCTGAAATTTTCGTTTTCGAGTTTCAGAACTGAAGTCTTCAAAAAAGCTAAGTACCCCGTTGGGGATCCTTTTTCTTGCTCCTAACCAATGTCAGTAAAAGTTAACAATCATGTTACCTGTGAAAAGCAAATACCTCATAAAGATTTTAATTCGTACTGCATTCCTTGCTTAGGCCCAGACCATGATGTCCCTCGTTGTCGGTTTTGTGCCTTATTTAACCCCCGGACTATTCGTCGTCGGTTTCTTTTTGCAGCAAATTATTTTGGTACTTGGTTTAAATATCCAGAAATGGCTTCGGTAAACCATCCGACTACCAACATTCCAAAAAAATGTAAAGATAAAGACAGAGACAGACCACGTGGGTCCAAAGCTGCCGACGACCCGTCCATTAAGCTAGTCGCCAGTTCGCCGGTACTCAGTGAGGCACTTTCACAGCCCCTGATACCCGCTACTTCAGATTTCGCAGGCTTCTACTGAGACCCATTCAGAGTCCGGTATGCCGCGAGATGCTGCTTCGACTATGAAACCTGCGGATGTCTCTACCTTGGATGGGTCCGGAGCCTGTATTCAGGCCTACTGACTTGCATTTCAAACCAACGCCATCTTTTTCTTCAAAGCCTAAAACGTGACCCACACCTAGAAAACTGACGTCCAAATCGCATGGTCAGGCCCATATGCCTAAAAAACAAATTGTAAGAATGGCTGAAGACCTTATTACTTTAATTAGGGGAAGCCAGCATTCACCCTCTTAGACCTAGAACTGATTTTCCTTCTGATTCTTCTGATCAGGATTCTGAAATTTCTGTTTCTTCTGATTACCAGGATTTGCCCTTATCTACCTATGAGGATTCTTATGCAAAGGATTACATTCCCTCTGCTTCCCCTCCAGAAGATTTTTTTTTTTTGATAAAACTTTGCACACTCTTAGGGAGCATTTCTGTTGTGAAATCCAGGATTACTCTGACTCCAAAAAGAGGCTTAGGGAATTCTTACTCCTCCCTTAACACAGGCCTTTAGCAATCCCTCCTGTCCTGGACATTGTAGATGATGCCTTCTTGGAATCTAGCCTGGCCTCAGACACTTTACCTCCAGCTCCCAGGAAGCCTGACAGGTATTACAGAGTACCCGACTCTCACAAGTTCCTCTTCAAGAATCCTACTGGGGACCCAGAGACCATTTCCCAAGGACCTCAAGGCATTAAGGCTACTACTGCCAAAAACCCTACCCCCTCTGATAGAGATTCCAAGGCCTTGGACAGATGGGGTAAGAAGGTTTACACTTCTGCTACTACCATTAGGGCCTTAAATTGCCAGTTTCATATGTTAAAGTATCAGCAGCATATTATGGGACTACTTAAACAGAAAATGATGTTGATTCCTGACTGTGCTGAAAATAAAGATTTACAGGATTTAATGCATTCTGCTGAACAAGTTGGTAAACATACTTTGCAGTGTGGTTTTGACTCTTTAGAAGCATCTTGCAGGGCTGCCGTCACTGGGTCTGTACTTAGAAGGCATGCTTGGCTTAAGGAGCAAAATTTACCAGATCATGTTAAAGCTAAATTACTGGATGCTCCCTTAAACCAAGACTGTCTGTTTGGCAACAAAGCAGAAGTCCTTAAAAAGATGGAGGAAAAAGCTAAATCTATGCAAACTATTAAAGATTTCCTGCAAGTACAGCCTCCTAGATTTAGCAGGCATTGGCCTCCTAAGAATTGGTCCTTTCATGTCTCTTCCAGGCCTGCTCAGTCCAAACCCAGGAACAGCAGACCACCTAGGCTACAGTCTCAAGGTACTCACAGGCTTAAGCAGTGGGGGGCTCCCACTTCCAAAGCTGGAAGTAGTAAGACACCCCCTATGGACAAATGTCAGAGTGATTTAACCATAAACCTTCCAAGCCCTGCTCAACTGACTGTTCCCTTAGGAGAAAGGTCGCCCCGCATGCAAATAACTGGGAAATCATTACCCAGGACAAATGGGTTTTAATTATAGTTTTCCAAGGATACAGATTCCACTTCCACACCTTACCAACCCCAAACGGCTGGCCAGACCTAATCCCAAATCAGTGGGCAGAGGCTCAACAGCAGGTTCTCTCTCTTCTAAGTATCAGGGCTATTCAACCTGTCCCAGCAGAAGAATAGGGACAAGGTTTTTACACAAGACTTTTCCTGGTACCCAGAAAAGACAGCTCCTGGTGTCCTGTCCTGGACCTCTCTATTCTAAACACCTTTTTGGTAATCCCAAAATTCAAAATGCTAACACTTCAACAGCTGCTAGGCAAAGATGCCTGGTTGGCAACCTTAGACTTAAAGGAAGCTTAACTGCACATTCCAATAAGGGAATCTTGCAAGAAATACCTACGCTTCAGTTCTCTGCACTTCCTTTTGGCATATCTACTGCACCCAGGGTATTCACAAAGTGTCTAGCTCCAGTCATTGCATTTTGCAAGCAAAGAAATATTCAGATATACCCATACCTGGACGATTGTCTAATTCAGACAGAAAGCCAGGACATGCTACTAAAACATCTGGCATTTGTAAAGAAAGTTCTAACCTCACTGAGGTACACCATCAACGAAAAGAAATCTCATCTAGTACCCTGCCAACAAATTGTATTCCTGGGAGCAAGCTTGAACACAACTTCCCAGATGGCTTACCCTCACGCCAGAGAAACAAGTTTATTTGACAGCTTACTTCAAACTACTGGCCACAAATGCACAGCTGTCTGCAAGGAAAATCCTGCAAGCCCTGGGGTTCATGGCCTCTTGCATTCTTCTAATTCCATATGCAAGACTGCATATGAGGAAACTACAATGGTATCTAAAAAGCCTATGATGTCATCATTCTCAGGACCTGGAATCAATGATTCCTATTATTCCTTGCATAAAGACAGAGTTCCTTTGGTGGGCAGAGGCCTGCTACCACAACAAGGAGCTCCTATTCACTCTACCCCCTGCCGCCCAAACCCTAACAACAGACGCATCAGACTATGCATGGGGGGCTCACTTGGCAGGGCAGTGCATTCAGGGCAAATGGAACCCGAGTCAAATGCACCTGCATATCAATCAAAAAGAAATGTTAGCTGTACAGAATTCCATGACAGCTTTCAAGGACCACATTCTTCCAGGACAATTATTGGTAAAGACAGACAACACCACTGTTATGTGGTACATAAACAAGCAGGGGGAACTCACTCGTACCCTCTCTGCAGACTAGCCATGGCTCTGTGGAACACAGCCTTGAGCTACCAAGTGCGCCTAGAAGCTCAGTTCCTGCCAGGCAATCTAAATTAATTGGCTGACTACCTAAGCAGAAATCTCATGGACCCACACGAGTGGAAACTGGAACCAAAGATGTTCAACCTTTTGAGAAGCAAATGGGGGAATCCAGTGATAGACCTGTTTGCCTCCCCTCAGAACTACCAGTTGGGCAAATTCTGCACAAGGACTTCCCACATTCAAGCTTGGAAAGTGTCCTTCACCTGGAAAAGCCTCTCAGTTTATGCCTTTCCCCCTCTGCCTCTTCTCTCGAAAGTTCTGCTAAAGATCAAACAGGACAAACCAAGGACAATACTGATTGTGCCAGACTGTCCACGCCAACACTGGTACCCCCTCTTGCGCAGTATGTCACTGCTGGAACCATGGCACCTGCCTCAGACCCCTTCCCTGCTGTCCCAGCAGGAGGGCCAGATTCTGCACCCTCAACTTCAAACCCTGAACTTTGCAACCTGGCTAATTCCTTGAGCTCATCAATAACTTCCCTCAGTAAGCAGGTGCTAGATGTCATTCTGGAGGCAAGAAGGCCTAGTACTAGAAAATCCTGTGCTGAAAAGTGGAAAAGATACTGTTCCCTGGAGCCAGACTCATGGGATGGGCACAGCTGTGCCCAGCTTACCGCATGTTCTACAGTACTTAACAAAGATGCTCCACAAGTGCCTTTCCTTTTAGTCAATTAAAATTCATGCCTCTGCCATTTCAGCTCATTCTAATACTGAACTACCCCTCTTCTCTCACCCTCTGCTAAAGCAATTCCTCAGAGGGGCCAAAAATTTAAGACCACCCAGGAGATCCCCTACTTTAGCCTGGGACCTTAACTTTGTATTGGAAAAGCTCACTCTACCTCCTTTTGAGCCAGCTGCAACTGCAGAGTTGAATTTAGTTTCTTGGAAAACAGCCTTCCTTCTGGCCATCACTTCAGCAAGAAGATTGTCTGAATTACAGGCCCTCATGGCAATGGAACCATTCATCATCTTTCATGCAGACAGGGTGTCCCTCAGGACCAATCCTTCCTTTATGCTCAAGGTGGTGTCTAGTGTGGTCCTTAATCAGTCCATTCATTTGCCTGTCTTTTTCCCAAATCCACAAAACAAAGGAGAGCGAATACTGCACTCTTTGCATGTGCACAGGCAACTTAGATTTTATTTGGACAGGACTAAGCCTGTCAGAAAATCTGAACAGCTGCTAGTTGGCTTTGCTGCAGGGGCAGAGGGGAAGGCCATTTCAAAGCAAACCATTTCTAAGTGGTTAGCCCATTGCATTTATTTCTGCTATAAGCACCATGGAAAACCTACCCCACAGGGGATAAGATCATATTCCACCAAGGTTGCATCTACCTCTACAGCCTTTCTCAGAGGTGCCCCTACCAGGGACATCCTAGAAGCTGCTACCTGGAGCTCTGTACATAACTTCACCAAGCATTACCACATGCCTATTTTTTCTAAATCCAGAGCTGGTTTTGCCACTGCAGTTTTGCAGGGCTTAATAGCTGGTCCTAATGCTCCCTAATTTCCTCCTCCCTCCCTTAGCTTTGGGAATCAACCCAAATGTAATGACTGCAACAGTGAAACACGAAGAACATAATACAGTTGTGTACACTTACCATAAATTTAGATGTTCGAGTGTATTCACTGTTGCAGTCCTGGTTACCCTCCCTCCAGCCCCCTGACTTCTGTTGGCTATACTTATTTTTCTTGTTTAGTGTATTTCAGCTTTCTAAAAAAAAAAACAAACTTCCAGATCTTTATTACTTTCTTCTCTCCCAATGTTCAAACTTTATGCTATCTGTTCCTGGAGACTTCCTTTTTTATATATATCACCAGTTTTATCTCATCTCTTCTTATCTTAGCAATTAGTTGTCGAGCCTCAAGTGCCTCTAACAAATACGCCTTGCATAAATATCTCCAGTTGTGCCTTTTCTTGGTATCCACATTCCTTTGCTTTAAACATTTTTTTTTACAAAATTTCTGAAGTGTCTCTTAATACCTGTTAAGAATCTCTGGTTATTGTGTGGTGGTCTCCCTAAATTTGCATGCAAATATTTCAAACAAGGGCTTTAATGCCCTTCTAGCCGGCCAATATACCAGAACAATTCTTCCCATAAGTTTCCAGGATGTTCTTAAAAATATCTAAACTAGTACTTGCTTTAATGTAATTTGGTAGTCTTTTCCATGCATCAGCTGCTCTCTTAGAAAACCAGTTTGTACACTTCTCATCCCTATAGAATATTCTATATAGGTTGTCTGAGGATTCTCTACTACATTTTGTTAACCACAAACATTCCCAGAGGTAGTTATCTCTAAATGTCCTATGTACCTGAATAAGATCTCCCCTTAGTTATCTGCATGAGATGTGACGCCCCACCATTGGCCCAATAATCAAGGAGCCTCAATCCTCACCACTAGCACCAGTGGGGGGGACGTACATTTGGAGGATGACAGGAACACACACAGTATTTCTAGATGCAGCTCTCTGCATCAAGTACAAATTCCTTTAAGAGTGCACAGATTCCACAGTCAGTCTGGGGCAGGTTTCTCCCTGTTTCTCCAAATCCACAGTAAGACTCCCCACTGGCATAGCTATAGGGTTGAGATCTCAGCTGAGTGGCCAAGCCAAGACCTCCAGCCAGTGCTTCATGTCCCTGCCCAAGTAGCTGATACACACACACTTTGAGGTTTGATTAATACATACACATGCACACTTGGGAAAGGCTAGCACAGATTTACTAGCTATGCCCCCCTTCTGCCCAGACTATAAGGTAATAATTATTTTTGCCACCAGCCAACTCTTTATCAGCTACTTTAAGGCCCTTAACAAAGCGTGTCAAACTGTGTAATGTTACTATCAATGCAAATGGTAGTTTGGTCAAGAGCAGGAGTGACCCACAATGTCACCAAATAAATATGCAAGTACTCTCAGAACTTAAAAATGTCTCACAAATATCAGCCAGTATAAAAGGTCTAAATATATTTAATAATAAATATAAAAGAACAAGAAAATACTCACCATAATAATTTATGGTAACATCAGAGTTCAAAATCACAGAAAATATTTAAAACAGCATTGAAGGACAGTCCCAAATAAAGAAAAACATCTAAATTAAGCTTTGCTATGTTCCTGACTATATCTAGTGAATTACTACAGTATATCCTAGTTAACTTACAGAGCAAGCAAAACAGATGTGGTGAGTGGATCTTCTTGTCAAGTCAAAGACAAAATACAGAATACTTCGTCTCTCTTATAGAGTTCATAAATTAATATCTCAAATATTACTGCTAGGATAGCTTGCAGGTGACATTACTTCGTCATCTACTCTATCCCAGGTAAAACCCCCACTGATGCAGCTGGTAGCATTTAGCATCTACCTGTGAAAATACATAGACATGGCTTTTCTTAGAACTAAGGCAGATCCTGGAAGTTATAAAACAATAAAAACACTTCCAAGACAATATAGTGAACCTCTAGTTCTAGATATTGTGCCTGTTCTGCAATGAAACTGAAATATAACATCCTTTTATTACGTGGCCATAAAGTAATTAAATTTCAGCTACTTTTCTGAAGTTAACCTCTGGTGTTTCAGTTTCCATTGTTAAAATGTGTGTGTGTGTGTGTGTGTGTGTGTGTGTGTGTGTGTGTGTGTATATATATATATATATATATATATATATATATATATATATATATATAAAAACATTTACAATAGTGCAGGTACATTTCAAGTCTAATCTAGTAGAGTACACTGTGGTTACATTTTTAAGCTCAGTACTTTATAAAATATCTCTTCAGCACACATCTGTACAAACCATCTTATATGAAATACAGTTCTAATGTACTTATAACACAAGCATATGAATCATGTTGATATTCACAAATGACATATAGTTATTTACAAAATTCCAAATAGCTGGGCTGGCAGTATCTCCTTTTGTGACACCCCCCCCCCCCCGAAGACTCAAGCTAGTTTTTCAAGTGACCCTTAAGAAACATTCCTTGAGAGGTTTGAGCTTTTCTGTGAATACCTTTCCCTATTCCCTGTCTTGAGATTCTAGCTGCCTTGGCATTGCTGACCCCAGTAACGTTTTGCACTATCCTAACATATGCCTGCAACCCTAGACTTCGCCATAGTAATTTGGGATTTTGCTGTCTTGCTCCCTGTAGCCATAGATCCCCCTCAGACTCCTTCCACGTCTTCCTATAGATACTTAGCACCAGGGCCTCCTTATCATGATAGGGTTTCATCATGTTAACATGGTACAGCTTGTGTCCTTGCCACCTGCCTAGCATTTCCACCATGCAGTTAACAGCACTGACCTTCCTTACCACTTTGAAGGGTCCCTCCCAAGCTGCCTGCAGCTTGATGTTCATCGTGCATACAGCTGCAGTCCTCACATATGGGTTCTCCTGCCATCAGGCGGGTCCTCGGTCGGCCGAATTCCAAAGTCTAGGTCCGGCGTCGGTTGTCGTCGCCTCTTCCCTGACGTCAGTGTGACAGGGGTATAAAAGAACCAGCCGACGCCATTTTCTTCAGTCTTTCTTGCCACGCGGTGCCCGAAGCAAAAGCATTTCGCAAGTGCCAGTCGGCCAGCTCCTGAGATTACGAAAATTTGGAAACCGAAGTCTTCGTAAAAGCTAAGTACCCCGTTGGAGAACCTTTTCTTGCCTCAGACTGATGTCAGACAAAGTTAATAATTGTATTTCTTGTGGGAAGCAAATACCGCATAAGGATTTCCATTCCCTCTGTATACCTTGTTTAGGCCCTGACCACGAGGTCTCGGCCTTTTGTGCTACATTCAACAAACGCACTATTAAGCATCGGGCGGAGTTCGCCCAGCATTATTTTGGAAAAGCATTTAACTGTACTATGTCGTCAGATACTCCGACTCCGGTTTTGTCTAAAAAACGAAAAGACAAGGACCGACTCTCGAGGTCCGCGGCCTCTACCAACACCACGCCAAAGCTGGCTACACGTGGTCCGGTTCTCAGTGAGGCGCCTACGCAGCCCCTGCCTACCGACGACCTGTCTTTGACGGTGTCTCCTGTACCCGAGGTCGCAGGCTCCTCGGCCCACACCCCAACTACAGATACCGAAGCCACTGTCTGAGTTGAAACTCAGAATGTGGACAGGTCCACCTCCACTCAAGGTGTCTTCAGACCTTCCTCTTCTTTATCTATCAAGGCTTTCACTAAGTCTAAAGCAACCATGCACTCTAAGAGACCAGCTGCACAGGGCCCATCTCCAGGCCCCATGCCCAAGAAACAGATGCTTAAAATGGCTGAGGATTTAATTACTCTTATCAGAGGTTCTCAGCCCCCTCCAGACAAAAGGCCTAGAGTGGAGGAAGATTCCCCCTCCTCTGATCAGGGCTCCATTATTTCAGAGCACTCTGATGATCAGGAACATTCTTACTCCCGTTTTGAAGACTCTGATGCGGAGGAGTCCATTCCTTCTGTATCCCCCCCGGAGGATTACTCATTTGGGGAAACTTTGCATACCTTAAGGGAACACTTCCACTGGGAAGGCCAGGATTATTCTGATTCCAAGAAAAGGCTCAGGGAATTTCTTTTGCTTCCTCAGCACAGGCCTTTGGCTATACCTCCTGTCTTGGACATTCTAGATGATGTTTACTCGGAGGCCTGCCTTAACCCGGATTCTCTACCTCCAGCTCCAGTTAAGCCTGACAGGTACTACAGAGTCCCTGACTCACACCAATTTCTATACAAGAGCCATGCTGCTGACCCAGAAACCATCTCACAGGGCCCCAAGGGAGTTAAGGCCTCCATTGCTAAAAATCCTTTGCCTTCCGAGAGATTCCAGATCCTTAGAAAGGTGGGGAAAAAGGTATATACCTCGGCTACCTTATCTATGAGGGCCTTAAACTGTCAGTTTCATATGCTAAAATACCAACAGTTTATGTTATCACAATTGAAAAGTAAAATGTCACAACCTGAACAACCAGATTTGAAGGAGTTGCAGGACTTGATACATAGTGCAGAACAAGTGGGTAAGCATACCTTACAATGTGGTTTTGATGCTCTAGAGGCCTCATGCAGAGCTGCTGTTACAGGATCAGTCATACGTAGGCATGCCTGGCTTAAGGAACAAGCCTTACCTGATCATGTCAAAGCTAAATTACTAGACGCTCCTCTTCAAAAAGGATGTACTATTTGGTGCTAATGCTGAGGAGGTATTAAGGAAAATGGAGGAAAAGGCTAAATCAATGCAAACTGTGAAAGAATTTCTACAGGTACAACACCCACGCTTTAGTAGAAATTGGCCTTCCAAAACTGGTCCTTTCCTGCCACAGACAGACCCCAAAGAGGCAGATACAGGCGCCCGAGGGGCAGAGGACAATCCCAAGGATCGTACAGAGGCAGACAATGGCAAGCTCCTACCCAAAGAGGTGGTGAGGACAACTCGCAATCTATCAGAAAGCAAACCCAATGACTTTCCACTTTGCATGCCAACCAGATCTCAAATGGCAGCCCCCTTGGGAGGAAAGCTGGCATTATTTTCAAAAAATTGGCATACTGTCACAAAGGACAAATGGATTCTGGACATTATAAACAGAGGCTACAAATTCCATTTTCACACCCTTCCTAATATGAGAGGCATGCCAAACCTGCCACACAATCAAAGGACAGAGGCACAAAGGCTAATTACAGATCTCAAAAACATGAAAGCTATTCAAGAGGTACCTATGCACGAATAAGGTCAAGGGTTTTATTCCAGGCTATTTCTGGTGCCAAGGAAGGGAAAAGATTGGAGACCTATTCTGGATCTATCCATCCTAAACACATTCCTACTCGTACCAAAATTCAGGATGCTCACTCTACAGCAGCTTCTTCCCATGCTGGGCAAGGAGTCTTGACTGGTAACATTGGACCTCAAGGAGGCATACCTGCATGTCCCAATCAGACAAAATTGCAGAAGATACCTCAGATTTCTTGCAGGTTCAACTCATTATCAATTCTCTGCATTGCCCTTTGGCTTATCTACTGCGCCCAGAGTATTCACGAAATGCCTGGCATCAGTAATTGCCTACTGCAGACTTCAAGGGGTACAAATATATCCCTATTTGGACGACTGCCTGATCCAAGCGGACAGCAAACACATCCTTCAGAAACATCTGGCTTATGTAATAATGTTATTGAACTCTCTGGGATACGCAGTCAACAAAAAGAAATCAAGACTAATACCCTCTCGGAAGAAAATTTTCCTGGGTGCCAACTTGGACACAAACACCCAGATGGACTACCTCACGCCAGAAAAGCAGGGGCAACTAATCCACTACTTCAGAACACTAGCAAATTGCACCACGCTTACTGCAAGGAAAATCCTGCAGGCTCTGGGATTCATGGCATCTTGCATCTTACTAATCCCATGTGCAAAGCTGCATATGAGGAAACTACAATGGTACCTGAAAAACATATGGTCTCAACACAGCCACAGTTTGGAAACAATAATACCACTAATTCCATGTCTGCAAAAGGAATTTCTGTGGTGGGCTCAAGCATGCCAAACAAACACAGGTCTCCCTTTCAGCAAGCCTCAAGCAAATCAAGTCATCACAACAGATGCCTCGGACTACGCCTGGGGGGCGCACATGACAGATCGGTGCATTCAGGGCAAATGGTCCCAAAAAGAAAAGCACCTTCACATCAATCAAAAAGAAATGTTAGCAGTAATAAATGCTATTATAGCTTTCAAGAACTTTCTAAAACCAGGTCAACTATTGATAAGAACGGACAACACCACAGTTATGTGGTACATAAACAAGCAGGGAGGGACACATTCTTACCCCCTATGCAGACTGGTCATGTCACTTTGGGACACGGCCATGGACTTACAAATGAAACTACAAGCACAGTACTTGCCAGGCAAGGAAAACACGCTGGCAGTCAACCTAAGCAGGATTATGACAGATCCACAGGAATGGAAGTTGCATCCAAAAGTTTTTACAGAAATAATCCAAGAATGGGGAAGACCAGACATAGATCTATTTGCCTCCCACAAAAATCATCAATTGACAAAATTCAGCTCAAGGATCTTCCATCCAAAGGCCTGGAGAGTGGACGCTCTCTTTTTCAGCTGGACATCAATGACAGTTTATGCCTTTCCACCTCTTCCTCTGCTGCCCAAAGTTCTATTGAAGACCAGAGCAGACAGACCAAAGATGATCCTCATTGCTCCGGACTGGCCAAGGCAACACTGGTACCCACTCCTGAGGAGCCTGACGCATTCCCCACCATGGACCCTGCCTCTAATGCCTCTTCTTCTGACTCAACACAGCTTCAAAACTCTTCACAGTCAGCTAAAAACTCTCAATCTAGCTGCATGGAAGATTCCTTAGCATCACAACAGGCCCTACTCTCCAAGGAGGTGGAGGATGTCATTTTTGAGGCCAGAAGGCCATCAACTAGAAAAGCTTACTCCGCAAAATGGAAACGTTTTTGTGTCTGGAATGAGAAAAAGGGCCAGGATCCTGGAAAACTGAATTTACCACAAATGCTACAATATTTGACAGAACTGCTAAGCAGTGGCCTTTCTTTCTCTTCCATCAAAATCCATGCCTCCGCCATTTCTGCAGAATACAACACTGATCCACCTTTATTCTCTCGCCCTCTCTTAAGACAGTTCCTCAGAGGGGTTAAGAATTTGAGACCTCCAAGGAAACAACCAATACCTGCTTGGGATCTTAATTTCATTCTGGAAAAACTCACCCTGCCTCCTTTTGAGCCAGCTGCTTCAGCAGATTTGCAATACTTGTCCTGGAAAACAGCTTTCCTTCTGGCTATCACCTCAGCTCGTAGAAGTTTCAGAATTGCAGGCTCTCATGGCTGTCCAGCCTTTTATCATCTTCCATCAGGACAGAGTTTCCTTACGAACCAACCTGTCCTTTATGCCTAAAGTGGTATCCAGGGTAGCTTTAAATCAGGCCATACACTTACCTACTTTTTATCCTAATCCTCAAAACAAAGGGGAGAGATTGCTACATTCCTTGGACATCCACAGACAACTGCGTTATTATTTGTACAGAACAAAGCCTTTCAGAAAATCAGAACAGCTCTTTGTGGCCTATGCAGTAGGAGCTCAAGGAAAGCCAATTTCCAAACAGACAATTTCAAAATGGATAGCCCACTGCATACGCTTTTGCTATTCCTTTCATGGCAAAACTGTACCTGCAGGCATTAGAACTCATTCCACCAGGGCCACAGCCACCTCTACAGCCTTTCTCAGAGGAGTTCCTACCAAGGATATCTTGGAAGCGGCCACTTGCAGTTCTGTGCATACCTTCTCCAAGCACTACAACTTACCATTATACTCCAAATCTAGAGCAAGCTTTGCCACTGCAGTCTTGCAGGGCATTTTGGCTCCTCCTAATTACACCTAGTGCCTACCACCCCTTTCTTAGCTTTGGGATTCTACCCATATGTGAGGACTGCAGCTGTATGCACGATGAACATAGTACAGTTTTGTACCTACCATAAATGTAGATGTTCGAGTGCTAATACAGCTGCAGTCCAGGTTTCCCTCCCTCCTTCCCCTCTAGCGGTATTCTTTTATGGTGTATTTGCTTGCAACTACTGTTTTTTGGATTATATTGCATTGCATTATTACCTAACTTTATTTATTGCCTTCCTTCTGGGGGCACCTGACATCTGGGGCAAGAAAAACTGAAGAAAATGGCGTTGGCTGGTTCTTTTATACCCCTGTCGCACTGACGTCAGGGAAGAGGCGACGACAACCGACGCCGGACCTAGACTTTGGAATTCGGCCGACCGAGGACCCGCCTGACGGCAGGAGAACCCATATGTGAGGACTGCAGCTGTATTAGCACTCGAACATCTACATTTATGGTAGGTACAAAACTGTACTTTTTGTCTGACAGGAATGAGAACCATAACCTACTGCCATACAGCATACTCTCTGGCTCAAGCATTCCTGTTATACCATACCTTTTTCCTGCTGTTGGGCTTCTGCCAGGTTTTCCTGGGCCAAGCCCATGAGTTCCCTAAGCTTTGTCCTGAGGTTTAGGACATATCCCACAACAGAGTCCTTGTGAGATTCACACTCACCCTCCCACTTATCACGAATCAAATCTAGAGGTCCCCTCACCCTATGCCCATACTGCAAATCAAAGGGTGAAAACCCTTCAGATTGCTGGGGCACTTCCCTGTAAGCAAACAACAGATGAAGCAAATATTTGTCCCATTCCCTCTTAAACTGGTATGCAAATGCCCATAGCATGGACTTTAGTGTAGAGTTTAACCCCTCAATCAGGCTATTAGTTTGGGGATGGTAGGGGTGGTCTTTAGGTGCTTCACCCACAGTGCTTCCACAAACAAGCCAGCAGGTCTGACATGAAATTGACACCTCTGTGAGTCAGTATTTCTTTTGGGTAACCTATCCTGCTGAAAATCTCTAACAAAGCATCCACCACCTTTTCTGTCTCTATGGAGGACAGAGCCACAGCCTCGAGGTATCTAGTAGCATAATGTACTACCACTAGGATATACTTCTTCCCTGTGGAACTTGCAGTACTCAGAGGCCCCACAATATCCATAGCTGCCCTCTGAAATGGCTCCTCAATCACAGGCAAAGGCATCAAAGGAGCATTGATCTTGTCTCCTGCCTTGCCTACCTTTTGCACTGCTCACAGCCCTGCAGCACACTGTTACATCTCTGGAATTCCAGGCCAATAAAAGGTCTGCATAATGTGTCTCTTGCTGCGCTTTATGCCCATATGACCTGCAAAGGGAATGTCATGGGCTGTGGCTAGAAGTGTCAGACAGTAGGTTCTGGGCACTACCAACTGCTGTATTCTCTCACCCTGTAGCCCTCCCTCAGGGGTCTACTCTCTATACAGTAACCATTTGTCCCAGTATTCAGATTCCTATTTTCCTTGACAGTCAGGTGTCTCACTGGCTGCCTCCAGCAGGCCTTATAATGTAGGGTCTGAGAGCTGAGCCTGTCTCAACTCTCTTTGTAATCCTTCCCAGCTCCCCTTCCACAGAAAGTCTGGTATTCTCTGGCAGCGGTGCCTCACTTTCAGCCTGGGTACTACTACTCACCTCTGCCCTTGCACTCACTCTGTCCAAGGGAACATCAGTACCCACAAACAGCTGTGGCTCACCTTCAGTCTCACGGCTACAGGGTAGCTCCCTCCCTGAAGTAACCACCTAACCAGTCCTCGCTTCAAATGTGTGGTCTGTCTGGGTCACCCCCAGGCTATCAGACCCACATGCTTGTCTCCAAGCCTGACTGCGTGTCACTGCATGCACACAAGGTACTGCATTTTCAGAATTATTCCCTATCAGGACATCTGTAGGGATATCCTCAAACACACTTACTTGTTTGCTTCCATTTCCACCCTCCCAGTCAAGGTGAGCATTAGCCAAATGTATGTCCTAAAGCTCTGACTGGAGTAGACTGCCCAAGTAAGTAGTGCTTCTCTCTGACCATTGTAGGCTTCACAATGGTTAGGTCAGAGGCTGTCTCTGTCTTAGCAGTGGCCTGTTTCCCATCTACTAAGATAGGGTATAACCTGTTGTGGTAGTTTGGTATCCGTGTTCTCTACAGACAACTTACTGCTGGCATTCTGTCATTCCCACTTACTGGCTCTCCCATCTTTTGTTCCCCACCTTGCCTCCGTGGACATCTGTAAGCTACATGGCCCCACTGGTTGTATTTAAAACATTTAACCCTTGGTCCTGGATGTGTATCTGGAATAGTGGCTTCCCCTGCTACTTGTGGACTCTTGGGGTGGTTTAGGCTGCCCACCATGTGTTCCCTTAGACCCAGGAGCAGCTCTGTGTATCCCTTTCCTGTGGAGTGGTGCCCTGCTTGTAGGCATAGGTCTCCCTTTTTCCACAACTCATCTGCTGTGTTACATTCTCTATCCACTAACCAGATTCTCATGTCCTCAGGCAAAGTGCTAAGGGCTTGTTCCCGCATCAAAAGATCTGCCTGCCCTTCCAAAGTGGTGACCTGACACCCACTCACCCACATATGAAAATAAGTGCTTAGTTCAGCAATATATTTGCACACACTTTCATCTGCCTTGTGTCTATGCTCATGAATTTTTTTAATAAGCTTCTGGTGTTAACTTAAAACACTCTAATAATTTTTTTAACTGTAATAAACAATTTTTAACATTATTATAATTTAACAAATCAGTATCAGGCAATTTAGAAATAGCAGTTATAGCTTTACCATGGAGTAAGGGGATCAGGTACCCCGGAGCCCTTGGTCAACATTGTATTGTTTACATACCCTTTCAAACATTTGAATGAAACTATCAAAATGATCACCCTTTGTTGCTTCTGGGTTTCGGTTATTCCCTTCTCCATTACCTTCATGACCCTGGTGAAGAGTCAGCATCTCCTTTTTATGCTGTCTCTGCCTATCATTTTCCTCAGCTTCCAGACGTCTCAGCTTCTCATTTTCTTTGGCCTCCAGATGTCTCAGTCTCTCTGCTGATTCTATTTCCAGACGATTGGCCTCCAGTTCAAGTGTTTTAACTCCAGATGGATTTTTAAGTCCTCTGTGGAAAGGCTGAACTGTCCATTTTCTGAGAGTTGTACATTCCCAAGGCCAGTCTGATTGTCCTGGTTGCTGGTCTGTGATGCAGCTGTGACCAAGGCTGCAATTATTTCTGCTTTAGTCTGGTTGGCATGCACCAGTCCTTTAGCCTGGCACATCTCACCCAACTGGCCCCTTGTCGGCTTGCCATACTCTTCTGCTTACATCTTTGCCTGCTTTCCCTGACTAACTAAGCTAACAAAAAAAATAAATAAAATAAGACTATTGTGATATGAAACTCTGAATGTTCACTGTGTGGCTGGTTGAGAGTACAAACACCATCCCTGGTGACCACTGTTTACAGGCTACAGGAATTCAATATCCACACCACTGAACCCCAATGTGTGGCTATCCCAGCACTGCTGCCAATATAATGTGATGCCCCACCACTGGCCCAGTAATCAACCAGCCTCAATCCTCACCTCTAGCACCAGTGTGGGACATACATTGGTAGAATGACAGGTACACGCACACAATATTTCCAGTTCTCTGCATCAAGTGCAATTTCCCGTAAGACCACTATCAGTCCGAGGCTGGTTTCTCCCTCTTTCTCCAGATCCCCAATAAGACTCCCCCAGTAGCACATCTATAGGGTTGAGATGTTGAGATCTTGGCAGAGTGACTAAGCCAAGACCTCCAGCATCCTGTCTGTCCAACCAGTGCTTTGTTTCCCTGCTCAAGTAGCTCACACACACACACACACACACACACACACACACACACACACACACACACACACACACACACACACACACACACTTTGAGGTTTGATTAATACACACACACACCTGGGAAAGGCTGGCACAGGTTTACTAGCTATGCCCCCTACTGCCCTGACTATAAGGTAGCTATTACTACTACCAGCCAACACTTTATCAGCTACTTTAAGGCCCTTAACATGAGCAATCTTACTGTGTACTGTTACTATCAATACAAATGGAAGTTTGACCAAGAGCAAGGCTATTAGGAGTGGCCCACAGTGTCACCAAATAAGTATGCAGGTACTCTCAGAACTTAAATATGTCTCACAAATATCAGCCAGAATAAAATGCTTACATGTATTTAATAATACATAATAAAAGAAGAAGAAAATACTCCGTATATAATCATAGTAACATCAGAGTTCAAATCACTGGAAATATTTAAAATAGCATTGCAGGACAGTCTCAAATAAAGAAAAACATCTAAATTAAGCTTTGGTATATTCCTGACTATATGTAGAGAATTAAAGCAACACCTGAGACGTACCTCCCTGGACTACATGAAAAGAGATATAGAGGAGCTGTCTGAGCATGTAGCCCAGGCCGGTATGACCCTGACCTTGAGTAACATCTTACCCTCACCAAGAATTATGCCACAATATGAAGACAAGATGATCAATTTCAACAATTGGCTTAAGTACTGGTGTCATTCAAAGGGGATCCAATGCCTGTCAGCCTGGGATGATATGCTCAACAAGCCACGATGCTTCACTAGGGACGGCTTGCACCTGTCACCCCTGGGCTTTCGGATATTGACAAAGGCTCTTGCTACCCCCGTAGTGCCTTTTTTAGGCAAGACTCAAAAGACAAACCCACCTCCATATGTATCACAAGGGATAAGAAACTAAGAGTAATGCTACTCAATGCCAAAAGTCTAAACCTCAAGATGCACGCACTTGAAACTCTCCTTAGCATGGAGAACATCGATATCTGTGCAGTAACAGAAACCTGGTTCAGGGCTCCCGAGAGCACCCCAGCACTACCAGGTTATACCTCATACCATGCTTTTCAGCCCCAAAACTTGGACTGAACCACAAAAGGAGGGGGAGTATCGATATTCATCAAAGATACCCACACCTCCAGGTTGGTGGCAAAGCACGAAGCATCAGAGACTATCCATGTGCAACTAACAGTGGGTAAAACTGCCTTCCAGTTTATAGCCTGCTACAGACCACCCTCCCAAACCCAGGAACCCCACACGGCCTTCCTGAGAACACTGGAAAATATGAATGTCTCTCCAAACACCATTATATTGGGCGACTTCAACTACCCAAACATAAACTGGGAGCATTACTCTAGCTCCAACACCCTAGCCCAACGGTTCCTAGAATTCATAAACTCAAATGCTATGGAACAACGTGTTACCACTCCCACAAGAGGGGAAGACATACTGGACCTGATCATCACCAACATGGGGACTCTCTGCTCCAGACCAGAAGTGTATCCCTCACTGGTAAGATCAGACCATAAACTGATCTCACTGGATATTCACATCCCGACCCCACCCCCTGCCCAGAAAACCACAGTGAAAAGATTCTCTAAAGCAAATTTCACACTCCTCAAAACCGAGGTGGAATCCTTCAAAGCCCCCGGGCCTGTGGAAAATACGGCCCAGACCGCAGAATCCTTTATAAATGCATTCTATGAACACCTTCAGGAATGCATGGATCATGCAATCCCAAATAAAACCAAGACCCAATCCTCGAAAGGCAGACGTCCTGTCTGGTGGACCCCAGCCATAAACAAACTATACAATAGAAGGAGGAAGCTACTACATGATAGAGCAAACTCCCAAAAAGGGAAAGCATCTCTGATCAGTATTAGCAAAAAACTAAGGGCACTCATAAAATTGTCTAAGGCCAGCTTCGAGAGAAAAATTGCACAGGACACTAAGGATAATCACAAGGCTTTCTTTAGTTATGTTAGGAACCTGGGTGGGAATTCCCAGATATGCTCAGAATTAGTCCAAAAATGACACAAAATGCACCAAACCCACAGACATTGCCAACATCCTAGCTGACAGGTTCAGCGCAAACTTCTCCCCACCAAAAGGGCAAATATCTATCCCAGCAGAGTGCTGCCCCCTGACATCTCAGATGCTCAGGTAAGAGCCGCCCTCTCCAAAGCAAAAAACGCAGCATCAATGGGACCAGACGGTGTCCCGGCCTGCGTCCTACATGAACTCCAAGAAGAGCTAAACCCAAACATAAAACTACTGTTCAATCTCAGCCTTACTACAGGATATGTACCCAAAGAGTGGCGTACAGCAACAGTGGTCCCTCTCCACAAAGGTGGTGCCTCAACGGACCCTGTAAACTATCGCCCCATAAGCCTGACTAGCTTGGTCTGCAAAGCTATGGAAAGGATCATCATGGACCTCATAAATAAAGATATTGGGGACCTACAGACACTGAATCCTACCCAGTTCGGCTTTGTTAAGGGCAGATCCTGCCTCTTAAACCTGGTTGACTTCTTTAAAACAGTCACCAAGGCCATTGACGAAGGGAAGGTGGTCCACGCAGCCTACCTGGACCTCTTAAAAGCCTTCGATACAATACCCCACTCGGGCGTTATAGATAAGCTCACCAGCTTAAATATAAACCCCTATGTCACTAGATGGGTTGCAAACTGGCTCAAGGACAGAACCAACATGGTTAGAATTGCTGGAGCCATGTCATACTCCAAACCAGTTACAAGTGGCGTCCCACAAGGCTCAGTCCTGGGACCTGTCTTGTTCGGTATATATTTCTCGGAGGTACAGGCCAACACAGAAGGACTGTGGCTGACCAAGTTCGCAGATGACTGCAAACTGGGCACCATAATCGACTCTCCAGCCGACACAAGCATCCTCCAAAAGGGCCTCATAGAAACAGACAACTGGTGCCAGAGCCATGGCCTCAAGCTAAATGCCAAAAAGTGTATAGTCATCCCCTTTGGCAAAACAAAGTGCCCACAAATTACCACATAGGTGGTAATCCATTAAGTACAGAAGAAGTAATTAGGGACCTGGGGACCCAAGTTGATAGCAATCTCTCATTTGACAACCACGTGGCCAAAGTGGTTAGAAAACATTTTATATAGCCCACCTAATCATGAAGGGATTCACATCTAGATTAGGGAGGTCATCGCCTCTTTACTCATCCCTCATCAGACCCATAATCGAGTACAATGCCCCTTTTGGGATGTACCTTACCAAACACCTGCAGCAACTGGAAAGACCCCAAAAGTACCTCACCAAGAGGATCAAAGGGCTCAAACAGATGCCATATGCTGCCCGGTTAAAGAAACTCCAGCTCTACTCAGTGGCATACCGCCTGCTCAGAGGTGACCTGTGCCTGACGTATAAAGCCATGTCCAACCCGGAATTAAGGGACATGCTGCACCTCAAAAAATCCAAATCCCATCGAGCTACATGCTCGAGAGACTTGAACCTCAGCACTGAAATAAATAGGACATGCTGGCGGGACAGATTCATAACCCAGAGGCTCCCTTCACTCTGGAATAAAATCCTAGTCCAGGTTAGGCAGAGTCCCTCATTGACTCTTGAGGAATCTTGATGAGTGGATGGGAGATCGTAGGTTTACCCTGGGTATCACTTCTGTGTCACTGTTAGACAGAGGCACAGTATACTAACCTCGAAAAAGGGCATAGCAAAATTAATTTAAAATGGGTGGCGAAAGCCAAACATACTCTGGCTAGGCTTATAAATGCCCTAGGGCAGATAGCCTAGTATGAACCTATGAACTGAAAGGCACCAAACAGATGAATATATGACAAAAGGCCAGGAAAAACGATTAAAATATACCAACAAGCACTTTATTACAGCTGAAAGAAAACTTCACTTCTCTAGCGCTTCGGCAACAAATTCCTTCTTGGAGTACATCATAAAGAAGAAACTGTGCCATTAAATACACTCAAGTTAATCAACAACAATCAATTAATTAATTAATCTATTACAAAACATTTACTTCATAAAATAAGCCCATTATCACAAATTAGGACATAAAAACACAACTAAATCATACATTTTCATGAACATTCTGTATTAGGCCCATGAGGGCTTAAAGTACCATATTTTAAAATATAAATGCTTTATTTATACAGAAGATAATTTATATTTCTGGCCTCAGAGTCACCTACACAGCAATTATCTTGTTCTAAAATGCTTACTTTCAAAAACTCTGGGTCACTATTATGGAATGTCTTAAAGTGCATAGCAGTTGGTCTAAAAGCCTTTTCTAATTTAACGTCTCTGATGTGCTCCTGCAGTCTGTTTAAAAACTCTCTTAGTTTCACCTTTGTAAAAGAGACTGCAGGGGCACCTGAGAACATAACATTTGATGTTAAACAAGTAAAATGTCCTGTAGGACTGAAAGGGATACCATTAATATGACTAAAAAAATTAATTAAATATGTGCATACTGGGCACTTGGTACAACCATGAGTGCCCAACAGAGTTAAAGTGCTGCATAACTTCTCCCCTGGTTTGACAAATTTATTGTGAACAATATTGTCCTGTATATTTATGCCCCTTGTAAAAGAGAAAATAGGAAATTTACACAGTAAATCAGAAAATTCCTTAAATTTAAACAAAAAGGCCAACAATATTTTATAAATCTAACTTGTTCATTAGGAAAACATTATAAGAAATAACTATATACATCTGTCTAGATTCTTGTTTATCTTTTCTAAAATTACTACAAGTGATTTTGCTATTATAGCTAGTAATTTGGTTATTAGATACAAATTAATTATTGTTTAATTTCACTAATGCCTTAAGTTTATATTTTAAATGATATCCCCTCCTTAAAAACATGTTAATTGAGGTGCACATCTCTTTATATAATTCCTTATCAGTACACAATTTATAAACTCTAAGTAATTCTCCAAAAGGTAAAGAATCCAATAAATGGGATGGATGACAGCTAGACCTATGAAGGAAATGATTACTGTTATCAAATTTGCGATGAATTTTAGTTTTTAACTGTTTCACCAACTACCCATGTTAAATCTTTATCCAAAAAATAATGGTATCACCATAGTGAAGCCCATCAAATTTGATTTGAAACATGTTAACATCCAAATCTCTGATGAAAACAGGAAGATTTGCTAAGCACCTTTACATAAAAACACTAAGTCATCTATAAATCTATAATAAGAAACAACAAATGTTCTAAAAACTGGTGTCTATATAGATATTCCACTTCATATAAGCTCATGAAAAGGTTGGCACACCCAGGGGCAAAGGATACCTCCATGGCAGTGCCAAGTCTTTGGACACAAACATCATCACAAAAACAAAAATAATTATTAGTTAGACAAAAATCTATCAGTTCTAATATATAATTACTCAGTGGACTATCCCCCAAAAAAAAAATTAACAGCTTCCAAACTGTATCGGTGTTGAATAGAAGTATATAAACTTTTAACATCAACAGATACCCAATACATGTCTTTTGTCCACTCAGTATCTTTGATTTTGTCTAAAAAATCAAAAGAATCTTTAATAAAAGATGGTAATTTCATGACATAAGGTAACAAGTAATTATGGAGAAATACACCAATATTACATAAAAAATAATTAGTGGCAGAAATGATGGGCCTACCTGGGGGATTGTGCATATTTTTATGAAGCTTGGGTAAACAGTAAAAGTAAGCCATAGAATTATTTTCATTATATAGCGTCTTATCTACATCTAGTTTAGAAAAGTACCCAAGTCTATAACCTTTAAAAAGTAGGTTCTGGAATTCTTTCTTAGCATTTTGATATTCATACAATGTCACATTTGAATACACTTCATCATTATTAAGCTGTTCCATACACATTTCCATGTATCTATATATCTATATATCTCTATATATATATATATATAAAGAGAGAGAGAGAGAGACAGAGAAAATTACTGTATCCTAGTTAACTTACTTACAGAGCAAGCAAGACATGTGGTGAGTGGATCTTCTTGTCAGGTCAAAGACAAAATACAGAATACTCAGTCTCTCTGAGACTTCTTAAATTAATATCTCAAATATTACTGCTGGGATAGCTTGCAGGATGACATCACTTCTTGGCATCTTGCTCTATCCCATGTAAAACTGCCACTGATACAGCTATTAGCATTTAGCATCTACCTGTGAAAATACATAGACTAGGCTTTTCTTAGATCTAAGGCAGATCTTGGAAATCATAAAACAATAAAAACACTTCTAAGACAATACAGTGAACCTCTAGTTCTAGACATTGTGTCTGTTACTGCACTGAAACTGAAAGATAACATCCTTGTATTATGTCGCCATAAAGTAATTTAATTTCAGCTATTTTTCTGAAGTTAACCTCTGGTGTTCCAGTTTCCATTGTAAAAATATATACATTTAAATAGTTACAATAGTGCAGGTACATTTCTGTTCTAAGCTGGCAAGGTACATTGTGGTTACATTTTTAAGTTCATTACTTTACAAAATATCTCTCAGCACACATGTCTGTACAAGCCATCTTATATGACATACAGTTCTAATACATTTGTAACACAAGCATATGAATCATGTTGATATTCACAAATGACATACAATTATTTAAAAAATTCCAGATAGCTGGGTTGGCAGTATCTACTTTTGTGACATCTGAGACACACTGTACAAGTTCAGATATTTTAGTCTTTCATAATAACTTAAATTTTCACATCCATGGATGACCCTGGTGTATTTCCACTGTACTCTTTCTAGTTTATTCATGCTTGTTTTCATATAAGGTTTCCATATTGTTAGTACATACTCAGTTTTGGGTGTGATGTAACTAACTAGCAAATAATGACTTCATCATTTCTGATTTCCTAGACTTTATATTTTTTTATACAACCTATAGTTCTGTATCATTAACTGATTGGTTGATATGATTACAAAAGCTGAATCTGCCCATAGACCTAGGGCCCTTAAATGAATCTACAGTTTCAATCACTGTGCTCTGTCTTAAATCTTCATCTTTCAATTTATTTCTTCCAAATCTTATATGCTTAGTTTTTGATGCATTTATCAGCATATTCTTCTTCTGTGTCTAAATGATCAATTTATTAAGGACATGATGGCATAATAATTTATCTGTAACATATGTAATCGGTTTAACCATTTTCACATTGTCTGCATAGAGAGACTGTAGATCACCTCAGATTAAAAAGATAGGTCTGAAAGATACAGTCTATACAAGTATGGGCCTAGGACAGAACCCTGTTGGACACACTGAACTGTAACCTCGAATTTCAGCTATCCAGTTGCTGTATACTTTGCCATGTCCTATTTTTGAGCCATGCAGCTGTCCATTTTGTCAAGAGTACATCAATACTTAGTTACTGTAATTCATGAAATTATGCCGTCAGTGTTAATGAAGATTAGAATATTTTACTAATAAATATTTATGCACATTTTAATAGTAATCTTAACTGTATGTACAATAATCCACTGTTAAGCATTGAGAAGCTGTTACTGTAATATTTGCTATACTTCCATTGCATAGGTTGTATTGAGGTGTGGACAGTAATATTTAGCATGAGCTGCATATCTACAGAAAGCATTTCTAAGAAGAAAGTTAATGGAACTTGAATCTTGCGCTGATATGGTTTGACATAGCCATGCTATGAAGCAATTTGCTATAGTACTCACATATACATAACACAGCTCATGAGTGTTAGAAGTATTGATTTCTGATAGAAAACTGTATGAGCTGTTTCATTAGAGTGTTTGTAACTAGATTATTGTTAATGTAGTGATAAAAGTGGAACTTTTATTTTAATGACATTTAGGATAATGCAGTGTTGTTTAATTGTGGCCACAAGTCTAACCTAAGAGGGTGTGATGGGGATGTCATTATTAAATAATATGGTAACACTCTGGCATGGAAATGGATGCATTATATGGCATTAATATAGGGAGTGGAAATAAGAGGACTTTGGAGTTGGTTCTTGTAATGCAGTGGATCTGTTTAGAGATGTAGAACAAAAGTTAAAATCAAAGAGACAGCTAATAGAATGTGATAAACTTGATCAGGGAACAAGGAATATATTGCTTGAGTAGAAGGAAGAAATCTAGATGGATGAAGAGTTGACCTGAGATGGAGGAGTTCTGGTTTTACTAAAACTGCTTTAATTGTGAAGCTGTGAAAGGAAAGATGGTATAGAAATTGAGCAGTATTTCTTGATGAGGTTTTAAATATTTGTTATAAAAGAAATTATATAAGGCAGACCTGGTTGAGTTTTTTTGTGACTGGTAGACTGAGAGGAATGTTTGACAGTATTCATGGCATGAAACTGCCAAGTTTAATATACTGAAAAGATGTGTGAAAGATTAATGGATTGCAAGTGATATTGCTGAACTCTTACTTGTTTTTCCCTTGATAAAAGAAATGTATAATGATAATTGGGATCATAAAAAGACCACCTGCATCTAGGGACTTTTGAAGACTTAATATAACTTAAGTAAAAGGGTAAAGTTCGGAAAGTGTTTGTCTGATTTTGTTTAAAAGCAGTATGTTATACATGATTGCCTGTAATGTGATAGAGTGCTTGGGGAATGTTTAATAGAAGCACTTGCCATAAGTGAGCTTCTCAATGTGGGGAGTTTGGTGGTTAAAGAAAAAGTAGAATTAAAATATTTCAGAGAATGGGTAAAACAATGCACAACATGAATTTATGAGTGTGGGAGTTAATAGGGAGTACTGAAGATATACAGTGGATTAAAGTAATGTACTTTTTTCTTTTTGTAAAATGTGTCCATTGTTTATTTATTTATTTATTTTGTAAAATGTGTCCATTTGTTTATCCAGTAGTAGAAAAGGTAAAGTGATATGGCACAGAGGTATAGGTCATATGTTGTGGGTTTTTTTATCTTACATCACAGTAATTGAATCATCAGCTATGTTTACAGTATTTTCTGATTCTGTAGTCACTTGTAAAGCATTTCTTTGGAGTACCCTGCTATTCCTAGACAATTTTAAAGAGCCTTTACTATCCAAATGGTGTAGTCTGAAGTTTCATGTAGCTTTTTGTAGTACTAAAAACACTTTTGAGATTTTTGTGATGATTTATTCATATTTAAGAAATGGGTAATTCTATCATTCAGCCACTGCATTCTAATCTTGGACATCAGTACATACGAGTGTTATTTGTTTAGTTTACTGGGATGGGGCATTAATCCACTTAGACTGATTTCCTTGCTTTGTAACAGTTGGCCATACTCTCCAGCCATTCATTTGCCTATTACGTGCTTCTCAGTACAGCTTAAACTTTCCATTCACTTAATTTCCTGCCAAGCTCCTCCTCCTTTTCTTGGAGCATGCAGCACTAACAGTACATCCAGTTTTGTGTGTGATTTTTTGCTGGCGCACTTTCTAAACCTTTAAGTCCGCCAGTGTAATCTTCCTTATTATGTCTGTACACAGTATCGGAGATGTTTTTCTGTGCAACTTATTTTTTATTGCAGTTTGGATTCATTTTACCATTCTTGGCATCTAAGAAAAAACATGGAATATTAGGAGAATTCACTTTAATTGCTGCTTTTTGAAAGAAGATGTATTTATTTTATGTACAAGTCAGTAGTTTTTGAATGAGTGGTGCCATCTGATGGCCAGAGCATGTTAACAGCCATTTGTTAACCAGGTAGGTCCATTGAACACACAGTCCTTTTTAATCCGTGACCTGGGAGTGATGTCTGTTTAAGTTGGTCGCTCAAGGTCAACCAGTAGGCATATGAGGACTGAGGCAATCAAACTCTGTACCACAGGAACTGTAGCTCACATCCTTAACCCTCTGCACCAAACTCCAGAGAATATTATGCATGCAGTTGTCTGCTTAGTAGCACATAAAGCTTGAGGGGAGTTTATAGGTGGCTTTGCCATGATAGAATTTATACTGGTCAGAATTAATGCAGTTCAGAGACATGCTTACTCTACATGGCATTAAAGTACAGTCCTGTAAGAAGTAATTTGCATGTTGGAGAAAAGCTCACAAGCAGTTTTTTTAAACCACTGCTCATAATAAGAACTCTACCAAAAGACCCCACCCCAAAAAATGTGTTGTTTATGCCTTGCTCTGCAATGCTAAAACTGACTTTTTTTTTTTCTTTAGCCACAGATTGACAGCTTTTTTGACAGTTGTGTATCTATAGAACCACTGTATGTAACAGCGAGTTTGACAATTATTCATGACATTCTGCTTTGCATTTTGGCAGTCGGGGGAGCTATGTAGAGTTGTACCTGTGCTATACATCTGTGACTGGAGGGTTCACATGTGGGAGAAGGGCCTGAGAGGAGCTATAACACCTTGCATTGGACTGTAGTGCAAAGGGAAAGTAACATATTAAACACCCACTTGTGCAGAAACAGACGCTGATGTATGTCTACAGAAATACACAGCCCTGCTACTGTATATATACACACACACACTGAATGAGTGAGCTCACTTGAATAGGTATTTTGAAAAGGGAGAAGCAGAATAGTTTAAGCCTGCTCATATCCTTCCATTAGTAAGAGTAGTTGCATCTCAACTAATAGATGCATATGCTTGTACACATTTTGCACTGTTCTACATCCACATAGATGTTGTGCAGTGTGGACTTTTCTGAATTGTCAAACTACACAAGGAACCTTGTAGAACAGCACACTGCAGTGTGCAAGAGGCTAACTTGCATAGGTTATTCCCACAAACTACCGCATTTATTTGCAGTGCTAAAAACATCAGTGCTCTGTACAGCATCACCAATGCTACAGAACAGAAAGGACTTTCTAAATCATACGATACTTTTACACCTGTTTTGATGACTGGCTTCTGGTAGCTTACCTTGAGTGGTTGCTCGTAACTACAGTTACCCCTAACTGTAAGCTCAGAGAAATCTTAACTGAGTCCATCTCAGAGGATTGTCGTCTTTGATTCAGAGCTGAAAACTCTTTGGTGTCTGTTCTTCTGTCCACAGTGTGTGTCCAGGAAGCCATGAGCAAGGCAGCATGAATTAAGATGGCAGAGGAATATCTTAGTCTAAACCTTTTTATGCCTTTTTGGCTTGTCAACCAGCACAGTTTTCATTGCTGAGTATTGGTGTTGTAGTGAACTACGGTTTTACATTGGCTGCAGAATCACCTCTGCTAAAGGATCCTTGCCTGGTGTCAGACTCCCACCAAGGGGCCATAAACTGCTTGATTATTCCCTGTAAGTTCTAGATGAGTGTCTCATATATGTAGCTTGGTCCCAGCAGTTTATATTAATGGATGTTCCGTTAACAATGTGGGGAAGCTATCTTCTGCTCCTTCAAGGTTCAGAGAATTAGCTGTACTTTGGAAGGGGCCTCCACATCAGTAGTTTATAGTTGTGGACAGGCCTTCTCTCCGTAAAAGTCTTAGAAGAGATGCTGCTGCTTTTAGTTTGATAGGACAATCAACCCATTGTGGTATAATTAAATAGGCAAAGGGTATATGAGATCTTATCCTCTTGCATGGAGGTAATTAAGGCTGGCAGTAGGCTGTAGTCAGAAACATCACTGTTTCAGCAGTTTGTGTCCTGAGTGAAATGAGCTTGGTTGTAGATTCACAGCACCACTCTTCCATTCTTCCCCAGGAGCTTCAGATTCAGGAGTCTGGTCTGGTCCAGGTCTTCTAAAACTGGAGCACTTCATAGGTCAGCGTATTTGTCCTCATGAGAATATAATTTTTCCCCATTTTCTTCACAGTACACCAGACCTAGAGGGAGCTTTTTTTTCGTGATCGTTCTCAAGCCAAAGAGTGATGCACGCATACCTTCCTGTCTGATTAATGCTTCTTGACGGAATTCAGAGAATAATGGCAAGAACTAATACTCATCACCCCTTGGTAGCCCAAAAAGGTGTGGTTTCAGACTTTCAGGACTCAGAGATAGAAGAAAGCCTTCTGGTAATAGCCAGGGTATCCTGCATATCTGATGGGGCAAACACCTCCTCTTCATGGGTATCTATTTATAGGACATCTGTTTCTGCCAAACCTTTCAGAAAATGTGTTATACATAACTGGTTATGCCAGGAAGCCTTCTCCTGATAGATGAACTCTGCCATGTTAAAAATGTTCCACTTTTGAGCAAAATGGTACCTGATACCTCACCTTCTGGCACATTTGTGTGTGATCTTGAACTATCTAAAGCATCACTGTGATTGTGACCATCATTGATTTCAAGGTCAGGGTGCATGTGTCAGATACTTCTGTATATTGTAACTTTGTGGAGGTCAGCATCATGAGTCAGTAGTTTAGGGTGATAAAACAGTTCCTTGAAGTGGTTCTGCATCTTTTGAAGAATTTCTTTTCTTTGCTGAATCTGAACTTCGTGATCAACAGGGCTTGCTTGTCATCTGAACCTGCTGGTTTAGTTGAGCCGAAGTTCTTGTTTTTGGTAATGTTTTTTTCATATGGCTGTAATGTGTAGATACAAAACTCTGAGCTTCAGGCCCATATGTTTACTGCATTGTCTGGGCCAGTTCATATTTTCTGCTGAAAAATGTTTTCTACTTTCCCCCATAATAAGTTGATTCTTTCCCATTTTCTACACTGGTGCAGAAATTAGGGAGGAAAAAGCTTTTCACACCTTAGATGTGTACCATCAGTTCAGATTTAATCAGAAGTGGAGAAAGACTAGTGAACAAGTTCAAGAAGACAAAACAGTCTTCATCTGCTCTGTTACAAGAAGGTTGTTTATTTTTAAACACTCCTTGCTGCTGATCATCAGCTGCCCTCAGGGCCACACCATGTACACAGGGTCTAGTGAACATTCATTCCTCAATCATTTGCTCTGAACCATGCTTTGGGCCAGTGAGGAGATCTGACTCTGTTGTTGCAGTGTCACATTGCTAGCTGAGGATTTTTTTTTCTATTATACCTTAGCTTTGCCTCTCCAGACTTCATCTTTTGTATCTCTGGAGTAGATGTGTAATGGGGACAAGTTGGCATATTGTCCCCCCTCTGCAGCAACTCAGCTAATGTTCTCTGCCAATTTCCCTTTAGGACAGCACCCCACTTGCATGTCCCCAGCCTCTGCCAGGGATTGTCCAAGAGGTGTACCCAACTGGACACACACCCATCCTTCCCTGCCAGTGCATCAGATGCCTGAGCCACTAATTGAACTTGACTGAACTACAGTCAAGACTTTATCCTTTTACTGCATGATGTTGTCTTAGGAAGGGTATTTGTATAGTGGCCATTTGTGTTAGAGATTATAAATATAAGGCTGAAGTTAATTCTGTTGTAAATATCCTGAAAGGTAAAGCATAGAATAAAAAGTTTGCTTGAATATATGTATAGAGTTTAGCAATGTAAAATGGGCATGCATACTATATGTATAACAGACAGGCTTCTCTTCACAGCATCAGAAAAAGCCTAACAAAGCAATATTGGAAAGCAAGTCTTACATGATTTTCTCATGTTTGCAGAACAAATATCTATTAACAGACATCCTTTTTTATAAACTCAGCAATACGTGATGTTTTTTCAATAGCAACAAAACAGATGTTTCCTTTCATACTTCTGTTATTCTGATTGCGTGCATTTGTGCATTTT
The DNA here is from genome assembly GCF_019279795.1 of Protopterus annectens. Classification (NCBI taxonomy): domain Eukaryota; kingdom Metazoa; phylum Chordata; order Ceratodontiformes; family Protopteridae; genus Protopterus; species Protopterus annectens. Next base: position 1,599,677,357 of record NC_056731.1, read on the forward strand.
CACATCAGCAGAACTGCTGACAGGACAGTAGAAATGTCTAAAAACAGACATTACATGACATCCCACAGAAGGCCAAAAAAGATACCAAGAGGAAATAACAAAATGTGTGTGCGTGACTAGCACTCTATATAACAACTGCAGTAATTCAGTTATGTGAGAGAAGGAGAAAGAGAGAGGTATTATGTAGAAGTCATCATTCATATCTGTAATGAAGGAAAACATTGTAAATATATGCTACAAACTAACAGAAAGAGTACGTGTCATTTGTTATAAAAATAAGTTATCTGTAGCTATGCTTATAGTGAAATAGCTGCAAAATATATTTCTTTATCAGTGTACAATTTGAAAGGCTTGGTGCTTTAAACAGACTTACAGATGGAGTCATGCAAAGCTCTGTGTCTTTGATTCAGCAGTAAACAGCCAGCAAGACTGTGTGTCTTAAGAAGACTTTGGATCCAGCACAACAAACAGCTACATACATAAAATAAATGTTTCAATGGTGACCCTGACAACGTTCCTAGCCTGTGTCCAAAAACAGGAGGAGTGAGTGGGTAATGCCTTGTATAAGGTCACTCCTGTAAAAGCACAGTAACTAACGTTTATGTGAAGTACTTCAGTTTTCTACAGTTTATGTTTTGAAAATGGTTAAGCATACATGCTAAGATCTGATGTATGGACAAATCATTCTTAAATGTTTTACTTATCAGTAGTACAGTAAAGTAGACCATATAACTGCTATTCTAATAGCATAGCCAAAAGGTACACAACAGTTTGTGTATAAAAATCTAATGAAAATAGTTAATAACAGTAAAGATATAGAGTCACATGACTGACATGCATGTATTTTCTTTTTATCTTTAGTACAATGCACAAAAATAAAAGGCAGACAACAGCAAATATAAATAATGTAAATATAAATGTGTTAGTTAAGCTAATATCTATTTGGTTTTTTTTTTACATTTTTTTTATAATTGTATAAGTAACACCACACCAAACAGTTAAAGTTCTGAATTTTAAAAAGAAATAAAATCACAGATGGTATTAGTCAAACAGTATTTGTAAAATTAAATGTAGGGCGGTTAAATAAAAAATACTGAAATCCATGTAAGCTAATTGTAAAATAATGTCTGTTTATGTAGTATAAATGCATAGTTATGCAAATCACAAATACTTATTATATTTCTAAATGTTTTACAACTACATTCTAATTTCAAACTGTAAGTGTATTAACAGATAATTTAAAGAACAATGCTAAAAAAGTTAACGATAGTTTATAGAGTATAAAATGTGAGCTCAGACCTTCCTAGACTAGATAAATAGTTACAGGAAATGTTGAAAAGATAAGATAAACAACAAGACTGATTGCCAGACAAGTAGCTTGAGTTTTTCTAAAGCATTATTGTTATTAAAACATAATTGTTAAAATGTTTACATGCAACACTGTTTGGTAATTGTAATAAAATGTCACAATTGTGCATAGATGTCACTAATAATCTGTTTGCAAGTAAAGGTTAAAAGTAAAAAAAAACTCAGTTACATCAAGTACAGCCAACAAATGGGCTATAGTATACAGGAAGATACAAATAACTACTATTAAAAGTAGACAACAAAGGAAACAGAAATGAAAACAGCCAAAAATTATCAAATCAGACAAAGGTATATAGTTTTATAACCTAATAAAACAAATGTATAACCAAAGTGTTGGGCTAGCATACATTATAAAGCAAATAAACAATAGTGCAATACTACAGGGGGAGGGGTACTTTCTCAGTTTTACGTATTGCAAAAGGGTCTAAAATAAAGCTGCAGGAAGAAATAATATCTCATTCCTTCTTGTCAATACTCTTTCAGGGGAGAGGGGAAAACCGGTATTAGTGCATTAGAAATACTGGATTAAACCTGACAGGATAAGATATTTTACAAGTTGCTAATAGCTGTCATAATGGTTATTATTGTATTGTTTAGTATTAAATTGTATTTGCAACATGTTAAACTGCAAAGCTATACAAGCAATGGGTTTAAAATTGCTTTATTAAAGCTATACAAGACAGAATAAAGATATGCAAAAAGCATTAATGTTTCTAATAGCAAGACTGGTCACTATTTTTAATATGTTTTTGGCAAAACAATGTTGGTATAAAAAAGCATGAATGTTTCTAATTGCTGAGTATGTAGTTTAAAATAACAGGATGTATGCCTGTGGTGCTAATTCCACTAAATATTTCTAAAGAGACATACAAATTTTCCAAGATTTTGCTTAATATTAATGTTATTAAATTTGTAAGATTAGACTAAATCTACTTTATAGTCTTTGTATGTACAAATGCAAAAAAATTCAGTACAGATGAAATTAATGTCTAGCAATGAATATGTGGAGAGAAAAAAATGGGTCCAGGATACCTACTAGATTAAAATGCATAAATAAACAGTCTGTACAAATAGATACGATACAGAATACACTGTAATAAGTCCAAAAGTAATTTGTCAAGTTGTAATATTATCACTGGTTTTAAGTTGGAGTCTTATTACTGGTTTTTGGACCACCATTTTATCTCTACCAGTATTGGTTATCCCAGTTAAAAAAATATATTAAAATATTGTATTCATACAGCTAATGGACTAATATGTGAATAGTATTCTTCAGTGTATACTTCACTGTCAACCAAGATGTTAATGGGCAGTTCAGAGACATGACCACAATGTTATGGTTAAAATGACATTGAAACTGTATATTTTCAGCAGTGTGTAAATGCTTGCAGTAGCACATGGTTCTTGTCTCTTATAGTTAATTCAACAGTTGCAAAGAGTTAATGGAACAGTTCTAAGTCATAAATTAAATTCTGTGATTGCAAAAAAAAAATAAATACATTAATCAAGTTAAAAAATAAAATTAAAGCAGACACAGCTCATAACTAATAAAATATTTTCACAGAATGGTCTGCAAAAGAAAAAGTTGTTAGATACATTCAGTTTTGGAAGTAATACTTAATATCATTGTATTAACTGTGTAAAATTGCATTTTGACTTGCATCAAAAAAATACTTAAGGTTTTGTTTTTAATGTGTTTCTATATGATCTAATAAAAAATACATATCAGAATAAAGTGTTTTGAGTATGTTTAAAAAAAGAGGGAATTGTTAGAGATTATGAATTATCATCTTCTTTTGGCTGTTCCTGTTGGGGGTCGCCACAGCAGATCACCTGTTTCCATTTCTTCCTGTCCTCTGCATCTTGCTCTGTCACAGCAACCACCTGCATGTCCTCTCTCACCACATCCATAAACCTTATCTTAGGCCTTCCTCTTTTCCTTTTACCTGGTAACTTCATCCTTAGCATCTTTTTCCCAATATACTCAGCATTCCTCCTCAGCACATGTCCAAACCAACGTAATCGTGCCTCTCTGGTTTTGTCTCTGACCCTCTAATATACTTATTCCTAATCCTGTCCACCCTTGTCACACCCAGTGCAAATCTTAACATCTTTAATTCTGCCACATCCAGCTCAAACTCCTGCCTTTTTGTCAATGCCACTGGCTCCAACCCATAGCTGGTCTCACTACCCTCTTGTAGACCTTCCCTTTCAGTCTTACAGGTACTCGTCTGTCACAAATCTCTCCTGACACTCTTCTCCACCCACTCCATCCTGCCTGTACTCTCTTCTTTACCTCTCTTCCACACTCACCGTTACTCTGAACTATTGACCCCAAGTATTTAAACTCATCCACCTTCGCCACCTCTACTCCTTGCATCCTCAGCATTCCTCTATCCTCCCTCTCATTCAGACACATATATTCTGTCTTAGTCCTGCTGACCTTCATTCCTCTTCTCTCTAGAGCATATCTCCATCTCTCCAGGGTCTCCTCCACCTGTTCCCTACTCTCACTACAGATCACAATGTCATCTGCAAACATCATAGTCCACGGGGACTCCTGTCTGATCTCGTCTGTCAACCTGTCCATCACCACTGCAAATAAGAAAGGGCTCAGAGCTGATCCTTGATGTAACCCCACGTCCACCTTAAACGCATCCGTCACTCCCACCGCAGACCTCACCGCTGTCACACTACCCTCATACATATCCTGTACCACTCTTACATACTTTTCTGACACGCCTGACTTCCTCATACAATACCACAACTCCTCTCTAGGCACCCTGTCAAATGCTTTCTCTAAGTCTACAAAAACACAATGCAACTCCTTCCGACACTCCCTGTACTTCTCCATCAACACTCTCAGAGCAAAGATCGCATCTGTAGTGCTCTTTCCTGGCATGAAACCATACTGCTGATCACTAATCATCACGTCCCTTCTTAACCTTGCTTCCACTACTCTTTCCCCTAACTTCATGCTGTGACTGATCAATTTAATCCCTCTATAGTTACTACAGCTCTGCACATCACCCTTATTCTTAAAAATCGGTACCAAAACACTTTTTATCCATTCCTCAGGCATCCTCTCACTTTCCAAGATTTCATTAAACAATCTGGTTAAAAACTCCACTGCCATTTCACCTAAACACCTCCATGCTTCCACAGGTATGTCATCTGGGCCAACAGCCTTTCCATTCTTCAATCTCTTCATAGCTATCCTTACTTCCGCCTTGCTAATCCGTTGTACTTCATGATTCACTATCCCTACATCATCCAAACTTCTCTCCCTCTCATTCTCTTCATTCATCAACCCCTCAAAGTACTTTCCATCTCCTCAACACACTCTCCTCGCTTGTGAGTATGTTTCCCTCATTATCCTTTATCACCTTTACCTGCTGCACATCTTTCCTAGCTCGGTCCCTCTGTCTAGCCAATCGGTACAGGTCCTTTTCTCCCTCGTTAGTGTCCAACCTTTCATACAACTCTTCATATGCCTCTCTTTGCCATGCACCTCATCTCCTTATACTCCTGTCTACTAACTTCATCTCTCTGACAATCCCACTTCTTCTTTGCCAAACTCTTTCTCTGTATACTCTCCTGTACTTCCTCATTCCACCACCATGTCTCCTTGTCGTCCTTCCTCAGTCCAGATGTGATACCAAGCACCTTTCTAGCCATATCCCTTACTAGCTCTGCTGTAGTTACCCAACTATTTCGTAACTCTTCACTGCCACCCAGTGCCTGCCTTAACTCATCCCTGAACTCCACCTCACAATTACCCTTTTTCAATTTCCACCACTTGATCCTTGGTGCTGCCCTCATAAGGCTAAAATTAATTCTGCTGTAGATATGCTGAAAGATAAAGCATAGAATAAAAAGTTTGCTTGAATATATGTATAGAGTTTAGCAATGTAAAATGGGTATTCATACTATATGTATAACAGACAGGCTTCTCTTCACAGCATCAGAAAAAGCCTAACAAAGCAATATTGGAAAGCAAGTATTACATGATTTTCTCATGTTTGCAGAACAAATATCTATTAACAGACATCCTTTTTTATAAACTCAGCAATACTTGATGTTTTTTCAATAGCAACAAAACAGATGTTTCCTTTCATACTTCTGTTATTCTGATTGCGTGCATTTGTGCATTTTCACATCAGCAGAACTGCTGACAGGACAATAGAAAAGTCTAAAAACAGACATTACGTGACTTCCCACAGAAGGCCAAAAAAGATACCAAGCGGAAATAAAATCTATGTGTGTGACTAGCACTCTGTATAACAACTGTAGTAATTCAGTTGTGTGAGAGAGGGAGAAAGAGAGAGGTATTATGTAAAAGTCATCATTCACATCTGTAATGAAGGAAAAATTTGTAAATATATGCTACAAACTGACAGAAAGAGTATGTGTTGTTTGTTATAAAAATAAGTTATCTGTAACTATGCTTATAGTGAAATAGCTGCAAAATATATTTCTTTATCAGTGTGCAATTTGAAAGGCTTGGTGATTTAAACAGACTACAGATGGAGTCATGCAAAGCTCTATGTTTCTGATTCAGCAGTAAATAGCCAGCAAGACTGTGTGTCTTAAGAAGACTTTGGCCAGCACAGCAAAGAAGCAGCTACATACATAAAATAAATTTAGTGTATGCCCTCCCCTAAAATGGACACACCCATCCTTCCTTGCCAGTGCATCAGATGCCTGAGCCATTAATTGAACTTGACTGGACTACATGATGTTGTCTTAGGAAGGGTATTTGTGTAGTGGCCATTTGGTCACCAGGTCACATTCAGTAAGCATTATTGCTTGGACTGTAAATCCAGAAGTCAGCCTATCTTTGATATTTCAGGTTCAACTTTTTGAGATTTTTCTCTTGGCTTTCTTCTGACTACTTTCTTCCTGTATGTTTATACTGCTTTGACATCAACCCAGTTGTTGATGACCTGTCCTAATGTTAAATGCAGCAGATAGATTTGTACCGGATAATTTTCTTTAAGAGGGGACATTGTTGATGTAGCTGTTGTATTTATTATTTTGTTATTTGTAAGTGGAGTACTTGCTCATTAGTTGGAATGAACTGGCTAGCCTAGGAGATAACAGTGCCTGTCATTGGCTTGGTAACACCAAGTCCCCTGGCCTGTGACTGCTAGTATTGTGCAAACCTCCATTTGTCTTGGAACAGTCAGCCTACCAGGAACTACTGTTTTTGTCATCTTATGATGGTCAAACCAGTATAAACTGCTCACTCATACCCTTTGCCATCTGGCTGCTCCAGTGCTTAATCCATTACTTGAACTCTTTGTCATCTGGGTTGCAGTAAGGGTTTCATCTGTCTGTGACATGGAGTCAAGTTGCTTCTTTTGAGTTCAGTTTATTAAATGTTTGCTAAATTAGTGTTGGTGTAGAATTTGATGTTAGGTATCAGTTGCACGCAGTAGAAATGCTTCCTCCTAGCATCACAAACTCCAGCATTTGTGAAAGAAGGTAGTGTGCCCTCACATAATACCAACGTAGATTCTTTGCATTTAATGTAAAAACATTGCATGTGGTATTGTGCCCAAATTGTAGATGATTTGTTACTTTTTTTTCTATTAATGTATGTATGACAATTTTGGTAATCTGGGTCACATTCAGGTCTCTATCCTCCTGTACCATGGAGCAGGGGCCCTCCTGTCATGTTTCAAAGCTGCAGATTCATGTGATCTTCAAGTAGGGGTCACTTGTAACAGTAAACCATAACCATTAGATTTGCCCTCCCTTGTTTGTCCATTTTCCTTGGTTAAAAGATTTCTAAGTAGTCGTATATTCTGTGTGAGGAACCAAGATGAAGTTTTGAAATAGGTGGTGCAAAACTCCCTTATATATCCTGTATTTCAGTTTTCCTTTTGTCACTGTTTATTTGGTCTTTATTCCTTTGTATGGAAGAATGATCAAAGCACAAAATCAAAATTATTGATAAACAATCGACAATACAAAGGAGACTTAAGGCATTGATTACATTTCTTACAAAGAAGTACTGTTAAGTCTCTTAGGGAAAAAAGTCAAAAGATAAATATTTTGCCAAACTCCTGAAACCTACTAAGGAGGAAGAACTTGAAATAAATAATCCATAAGAGAGCTAAGTCACTAAAGAAGGGAAACAAATGATGTTCTTCATCTCACATTGCTGCAGTCCTTACATATGGGTAGTCCGCTGTCCTCGGTCGGCCCGAATACCAAAGTATTAGGCTGACGTCGGTCATGGGCGCTCAGATCTGACATCAGAGCGTCAGGGTATAAAAGCGCATGACCGACGTCATATCCTCAGTCTTTTTTGCCGCATGGTCCGATGCAGAAGCAGCGTTGCAAGTGCCGTTCGGCGTTCTGAAATTTTCGTATTCTGAGTTTCAGACCGAAACCAAGTTGGGCTAAGTACCCGTTGGGAATATTTTTGTTTTTCTTGCCTCAGTTAATTCCGGATGTCAGAAAAAGTGAATAATTGTATTTCTTGTGGGAAACAGATCCCGCATAGGGATTATCACTCTCTTTGCATTCCTTGTTTGGGACTGGACCACGACGTAGTCGGGTGTCGGTTTTGTGCTAGATTTAATAAGCGCACTATAAAAAGAAGGTTAGATTGTGCTAGGTTAGTCTTTGGTAAGCGGTGTAATTATAATATGCCGTCGGATCCTCCGACGCCTGCTTCCACAAAGAAGCGCAAAGACAAATCCTTGAAACCTAGACAGGTTGATTCGTCCGTTTCGGACGCCGGTCCTGCAGAAACTACAGTGGAGCAGGTGGATCCGGCTGAAGTTTCTGTTGAGTCTCAGGGGGAAACTTTGATTTTGCAGGATGTGGCCTCCCGGGAGTCAGGTCGAGCTGAAGGGGCCTCTCAGGTTACTGTTCTCCCTTCTATGCCTAAGGTGGTTAGGCCTTCTGCTACTATTTCTAAGGCTTCTTCTAAGGGCAGGTCTGTTTGGCCTTCCTCTGGTGTCCCTCCAGGTACTTCAGGGTCTGTGCCTAAAAAGCACATGCTTAAAATGGCAGAAGATTTGATTACTTTAATTAGAGGTTCTATGCCCCCTCCTGATAAGAGGCCCAGGGTGGAGCCAGAGTTGGAAAGTTTGGATCAGGCCTCAGATGACTCAGACTCTTCTGCTGAAGATATTCAAGATTTTCCCCTTATTCAGATTCTGATGCAGAGGATTCCACTCCTTCTGCTTCTCCTCCAGAGGATTTTTCATTTTCAGAAACTCTGCATTCCATGAGGGAGCATTTTAAGTGGGAAGGACAGGATTTCTCTGATTCACGGAAGAGGCTTAGGGAATTCTTGTCTTTACCACAGCATAGACCCTTGGCTATACCTCCTGTTTTGGATGTTGTTCAAGATGTTTTCTCGGAGGCTTCCCTTAATCCAGATTCTTTGCCTCCTGCCAGTTAAACCGGACAGGTATTACAGGGTGCCTGAGGCTCATAAATATCTGTATAAGAGTCTTAGGGCGGACCCAGAAACTATTAGTCAGGGGCCTAAGGGTGTTAGAGCTTCTGTTGTAAAGAATCCGGTTCCTCTAGATAAGGAAGCTAGAGCTCTGGATAGATGGGGTAAGAAGGTGTATACCTCTTCTACTTTAGCTATGAGGGCTTTAAATTGCCAGTTTCATATGTTGAAATATCAGAATTTCCTCCTGTCTCAGCTAAAATCTAAAGTGGATGCTTTGGCAGAGGGCATAGAGTGTAAAGAATTGCAGGATTTAGTACATGTCTCTGAACAGGTGGGTAAGCATTCTTTGCAGTGTGGTTTTGATGCTGTACAGGCCTCTTCTAGGGTGGCTGCCACTGGTTCAGTGCTTCGTAGGCACGCCTGGCTTAAGGATCAGAATTTGTCCGAGCATGTTAAAACTAGAATTCTGGATGCCCCTTTACAGTCTGAAGTTTTGTTTGGTCCCCCTGTGGAGTCGGTTTTGAAGAAAATGGAAGACAAGGCTAAGTCCATGCAGACTGTTAAAGATTTTTGCAGGTGCAACCTCCAAAGTTTAGTAGAAATTGGCCTACTAAGGGGTGGACCTACCCTTCTTCTGATTCTCAGTCTAGGGGTAGATCTAGACGTGGCAGGGGCAGAGCTCACAGTACATTCAGGCCTAGAACTTGGAGTTCACCTGCACAATCTGCAGGTGAGGGCAGGGGCCAGTCCTTTCGTAAACAGGCCCAATGACCTGCATTTTCAGCTGCCAGATTCTTCTTCCCTGGCAGCTCCTTTGGGAGGAAAGTTAGCACTCTTCAAGCAAAACTGGCTTTTAGTCACCCAGGACAAATGGGTATTGGACATTATAAACTGAGGCTACAAGTTCTATTTCCATACATTGCCTCCTTTCATAGGCATGCCAGACGTTCCTCCTCGGCAAAGGATAGAGGCTCAAAAGCAGATTTCTTTACTTCTTCAAATAGGAGCTATACAGCCAGTTCCTCTGTCAGAAGTGGGACTAGGATTTTATTCTCGCCTGTTTCTGGTGCCAAAGAAAGGGAACACGTGGAGACCAATTTTGGATTTTTCTATCCTCAACACTTATCTGGACATTCCAAAGTTCAAAATGCTGACGTTACAACAGCTTTTACCTCTGTTGGGAAAAGATCACTGGATGGTAACTCTGGATCTCAAAGAGGCTTATCTTCATGTTCCTATCAGGCCCAGTTGCAGGAGGTACCTGCGTTTTCGGGCTGGAAATTTGCATTATCAGTTCTCTGCATTGCCCTTTGGCTTATCTACTGCGCCCAGAGTATTCACAAAGGTTCTGGCTCCAGTGATAGCCTTTTTCAGGTTAAGAGGAATACAGATTTATCCTTATTTGGACGATTGCCTGATTATTGCACAACACAAAGACGACCTTCTGCATCATCTACAGTATGTGATGGTAGTGTTAAGATGCCTAGGGTATTCTGTGAACGAAACAAAGTCCAGTCTAGTACCCTCTCAGGACATGTGCTTTCTGGGTGTGAGACTGAATACAGCTTCCCAGATGGCCTTTTTGACCCCGGACAAACAAAGAAGCCTTTCTCTTTATTTCCATCAAATGTCTCTACAGTCCAGGCTGACTGCAAGGACAGTCCTTCAAGCCTTGGGGTTCATGGCATCTTGTATTCTGGTGCTTCCCAATGCCAAACTGCATATGAGGAAGCTTCAATGGTATCTCAAAAATGTATGGACACAACACTGCCAAGATCTAGACACTGTCATTCAGATAATACCTTGCATTCAGAAAGAATTTTTGTGGTGGGCTCAGGAATGTCACCTAAACAAGGGACTCTCTGTGACCCGACCAGAGGCGAGTCAGATTCTAACGACAGATGCCTCGGACAAGGCTTGGGAGCACACCTCAATGGAAAATGGGTGCAAGACACGTGGCCTGTCAGACTTCAACATTTGCATATCAACTTGAAGGAGATGTTAGCAGTCCAATTTGCGTTGATGGCTTTCAAGGATTTACTTCACCCAGGACAGGTGTTGATTCAAACAGACAACACTACTGTCATGTGGTACATCAACAAGCAAGGGGCAACCCATTCGTACCCTCTTTGCAGGCAAGCGATGATTTTGTGGGAGACTGCTCTCAGTTTACACCTCAATCTTCAGGCAAGGTTTCTACCAGGAGCACAGAACTCCTTAGCGGATGTGTTGAGCAGACAAATTGTGGATCCTCACGAGTGGAAACTGGATCCTCATGTGTTTCAAAAGTTGACAGTGTTATGTGGACTCCAGACATAGATCTGTTCGCTTCTCCACTAAATTACCAGTTGCCAAAGTTTTGCACAAAATGTTTCATCCCACAGCTTGGAAGGTGGATGCTCTATCATTCAGTTGGAGCAATCTTCATGTCTATGCCTTTCCACCTCTGCCTCTCATTCCCAAGGTACTCCTGAAGGCCAGAATAGACAAGCCATCCATGATTATGATAGCGCGGATTGGCCTCGACAGCACTGGTACCCACTACTGAGGAGTTTGGTGCAGGAGCCTCCATGGCCTCTGCCTTTGATTCCGCATCTTTTGTCTCAGGAGGGCAATCACTTCCTCAATGTCAAGATTCAGTCTCTACATCTCACAGCCTGGCATATTCTGTTTTAGACCCTGGAGGGTCTCAGCTTCCACAACAAGTTTTGAATGTTATTTTGGAGGCCAGAAGGCCTAGTACAAGGAAAGTTTACGCTGATAAATGGAGGAGATTTTTCTTTGGAGCAAAGCGAAGGACTTTGATGTTTCCAAGCCTGATTTAAGTGTTTCTCTTCTATATCTTACTGAGTTATTGGACAAGGGTTTGTCTTTCTCCTCGATAAAGGTTCATGCTGCAGCCATTTCTGCTCACTATGACTGTGACCCTCCTTTATTTTCCCATCCTTTGTTTAAGCAATTTCTTAGAGGGGCAAAGAACATAAGACCCCCACGTAGAGCTCCTACTCCTGCTTGGGATCTCAATTTTGTGTTGGAAAAGCTTACTCTACAACCTTTTGAGCCTGCAGCTACTGCCGAGTTAAAGTATTTATCATGGAAGACTGCTTTTTTGTTGGCCATTACCTCTGCAAGAAGGGTTTCTGAATTACAGGCCCTTATGGCAGTGGAACCTTTCCTGATTTTTCATAAGGATAGGGTATCTTTGCGTACTAATCCTTCCTTTATGCCTAAAGTGGTTTCTAGTGTGGCCTTGAACCAAACTATTCATTTGCCTACTTTTTATGCAAATCCCCAAAATAAAGGGGAGAAGATTTTGCATACTTTGGATATTCACAGGCAGTTACGTTATTATTTGAGCAGAACCAAGGGGTTCAGGCAGTCTCAGCAGTTGTTTGTTTCTTTTGCTTTGGGTTCTCAGGGAAAACCTGTTTCAAAACAAACTATTTCTAAATGGATTGGGTTTTGTATTTCTTTCTGTTATTCCCATCATGGTAAGGAGATTCCGGCTGGAATCAGACCTCATTCCACTAGAGCTACTGCCACTTCTACTGCCTTTGTAAGGGGGGTAGCTACAAATGATATTTTGGAAGCAGCCACTTGGAGTTCAGTACATACTTTTTCCAAGCATTACCACCTTCCTCTTTATTCTAAGTCTAGGGCTGGATTTGCCACTGCAATATTACAGGGCATTTTAGCAGCCCCTAATGCTTTATGATTTTGCCATCCTCCCTTTACCTCTGCTTTGGGATTCTACCCATATGTAAGGACTGCAGCAATGTGAGATGAAGAACATAGTACAGTTTTGTACCTACCATAAATGTAGATGTTCAAGATCCACATTGCTGCAGTCCAATTTACCCTCCCTCCTTCCCTCTGTAGTTTGGCATGGTTATATGGTTTGGGTGATGGTTGTTGTTGGGCATGTTTTGGGAGGTATCCTGTTTTGGGCTGTGGCCTTTCTTTTTAGGGCCTTCTGACATCTGGGGCAAGAAAAGACTGAGGATATGACGTCGGTCATGCGCTTTTATACCCTGACGCTCTGATGTCAGATCTGAGCACCCATGACCGACGTCAGCCTAATACTTTGGTATTCGGGCCGACCGAGGACAGCGGACTACCCATATGTAAGGACTGCAGCAATGTGGATCTTCGAACATCTACATTTATGGTAGGTACAAAACTGTACTTTTACCTTTGGGTTCTGTGGCCATATAACATTCATCAAATTTATTTGAGGCTCATACAAGTTTTATGCCTACTCCCAGACACAGAGACATAAAGTTGGTCATTAAAGTTGCCATAGAACCTTCAGTGTCAACATCTTTGAGATATATAGTGTTAAAACATACTTTCAGTGATGTGATGTTGTTACTGATGTCAGAATTGGGTAAAGTTATTTTGGAAGATCAGAAAGATGGATTTGGATTTTTCATCGGAGACAAGTTGCTTATTAAACTCCATTTGCAAAAAAAAAAATTTACATGGTCTTTAGTGTATCCTTTATTCAGTAGACTGAAAAGTAACTGCAACCCTTGACCAGCTAAAGGCTGTTTTTGGGCAGAGTTCTTGAGTTACTTATTGGACAGTATTACCAGCTTCATCATTCTGTTGACATCTAGTGTTGTCCCTCTAGGTTGGAAGCTGGCTAACGTGGGACACATCCATAAAGGAAGTGATGTTGATAAGACAGAGAACTGTAGGCCTACTAGCTTAACCACTTACTGGGAAGTAGTTTGAAAAGTGCCTATTGAATATTTTGAATGGAGGATCTTTAGATCCCTTAAAGGTTTATTGGCAAGTCTTAAGCTAGCTGCCCTTGCATGTTAGTTTAAGCCCAGTCGGGTTTCCTTTTGGTGCTTTAATTAAGCTATCCTGTTTGGTGTTTGATTGGCTTTACCCATCCAGTGGTTGATAATTATTTTCAGCACTTAGTGAGAATAATCATACCATAGATAATTTGATGAGACCCATGCAAGTTATAAAGCATTTGGGAGCTGCCTCTGCCCATTAGTACAAGGGGCAGCCCTTGAATAAGTTTTCTGTTACCCTTTCATGGATCCAAGTTGTACTTGAATATAGAGCTGGATGAGCGTTGTTTTATGTGATTTGGGAGTCTGTGCCAGAGCAAGTGGTATCCTGTGTGAGATGTACTTGTCCCTCCAAACTGTTCTGTTGATTGTTCAGAAAAGGTTTAGCTCCCTAGACTGAGTATTTCTGATGCCATTTGACTTGCTGATGGGCAATAGATCCATCAGCACTGGGATGGTGGATATCTTGTATGCCAGATACAGATCACCTCATAGCAGTCTATATGAGTAAAGTGACAGGGCTTTGTCCATGTTGGACATGCTGTTTAGGCCATGTATCCTTTTAGTATGGTATCTCTGCGGGTATTCTAGTTGTTGGATGTGCCTGGACATATGCATTCCCAAAGGAGCATTATATTCCATGATTGGCCTCATGAGGACTGAGGAAAGGGGAATAGCATCCCTAGATCTAGACACAGCCCTGTTAATAAGCTGTGCAATATAGAAGGACTTTCTTGACAATGGACATATGTTGGTTGAAAGTTAGGTCACTATCCACACAAGTTCTCAAATCCCAAACAACTAGGTGAACTCTTAGAGGCTTATTGTTAATGTAGTAGTTCCCTGGGGTGATGACCTCCCAAAGGATGTGGTAATGCATTCTTTGGCATTTAGTTTGTCTTTAGCTTTGACACCATTTATTTATTTGGGGAAATCCTTCCAGCAGGATGGCCAAGTCATTTGGGGATTCCCTAACTGCTGCTAGCTTGCAGTCATCTGCAAATTAGGTCAGTCAGAGCCCTTTGGTATTAGCTTTTACTTCAGAGCTGTCAAACAGCAGAGGTCCCACCACTGAACCCTGGAAAACTCCACTGATGACTGATATCTTTGTGGAGGTAGCTTCTCCTGTTTTGATCTCCTGCTTCCTATCTGTGCCAGATGACAATCCAACAGATGACATAGTGGTTTATTTCCTGTTTAGTTTTTCTACTATGCCTCAGTGGGGGGATTGAGTCTCAAATGGTTTGTATTAACATGGATTCATCAGAAAACATTCCACTTTTACAAGCTTAGTTGAATTTTGTAATTTTCTCAGTCAAGACTTCAATCTAGGAATTAGAGTAGCAGTTGTATACCTGGACATGTCAAAAGCTTTTGACAGTGTGCCATACCATGTCATTATTGATTCGGTGAAGCAATATATAATTGAGCAGGTCCATAACTGTTTGCAAGACAGGTACCAAACAGTGATGATCAGTTACTGCTCAGCCTGGGAAACGATCTGGCTGGTGTACCTCAAGGATCTGTATTGGGCCCTGTTTTGTTTTATATGGTATTTTTTTCCACAGTCCAGCACCGTCTGGATTACAAAGTAGGCCGATGATGATAAAATAGGGGCATACATAAATAAAGCTAATGTTATGGAAAAATATAATGACTTTCTGAACATAACACACACTTGGTTGAACAAGTTTTTGTTATACATTAATCAAGATAAATTGAGTGTGGCTGATAGATCTTCATCCAGAATTCATAAAAGTAAAGGCAGTTGCAATCTAAAATAAGTCAACAATTCTTGGATTTTGGCATCATCATCATCATGGTAAGTAGCACAAGTTTAAAATCTATGCCTCTTCAATCAGTTAAAGCTATGAGAATGAGATTTACTACAAGGGATGGTGTAGTTTTTATGAGGATTATTTGTCTAATGTTAGGGCAGTAATAGAATATTACTCCTTGTTCTGTCTATACAGTAGGTGTGACATGCTGTCCCTGCAATCTGTTCAAGAGAAGTACACCAAGAGAATTGTATCTTATAGGACTTTTCTGCATATTTTGGAGCTTTTCTCCCTAGGCCTCCACTGAAAATTGCCTCCTACCAAGTCAGACTTTCCTGATAATTAAATGTCAATTTAACAGTAAATAATAATAGATTAAAGTTGCTAGGCCTTTTTCAACTAGTTACTGTCAGTTACTGTGAAATCTATGTTTGGCCTTTAAGGTTCTTTTTGATAAAGAACTTTCTGTTCATATTAGTATAAAATTACTTCAAACTCTGTTCTCCTCCAGAGTTGGTGGTTATACATTTAGAATTAAAAAATGTAATTACCTTAAAAACCAAGTTCATTTTATACTCCATGGTATGTCTATGGAGTAGACTTCATTTATTTGTAAGACAATGTGATTTGTTATCTTTGTTTAAAAGATCACTGGATACATGAATGGGTTAGTTGGCTAATTCGGTGAATGTTAAGTCTGCTTCGTAATTGTCCTCCTAGGATTTAAAGGCCTGAAATCATATCTTTTTTGACCAACAGGGAGTGGTAAGGAAAAGATTTAATCATTCTTTTTTGAATATGGTGATCAGGTACATAATCAAGAAAAAGGTAATACACAAGTCATTTCTGCCATAAAAGAATGTTCACTCCCAACTTCCACATGACCCTACTGTACCAAGCTGATCTGGAGACGTGCACATCTGATGTTGTAAATCTTTATTCATTCCTTACTGATAGGACTTCGGTTCCATCCTTGGAACCGACACGGCCATTTCCAAGCTCGCGCAAGCCAAAAACTCTCAGCTAAGACCTACCCATAATGCCCCTCTCATACTCTCTTCAGAGCTCATTTGCATTTTTCGTCAGATGTGCCAAGCCTTCTCTCTCAAAGCTAAGTGGAAATTTTGTGTAATTTTTGGGGTTTCTCTCAAAACTTTGCCTTTTTTAGTCAGTCTCACTAATTTCTCCTCTCGCCTGTAAACTATGTCTACTTCCTATCCTCTACCTTTGGTAGTTACCTTTATGCCATCATTGGTACTGTCCCTCTCTCCTACCTTTGGTAGGCCCTCCTTTTACCACTTGTGGTATTTCTAGATACCATTATTGGTACTCTTCTCTCTCCTACTTTATATCTTACAAAAAAAACAAAAACAAAAAAAACAACCCTTTCTTCTTTCACTTGTTTCCTTTCTTGGTAGTTTTTTGTCAGCATACATTATGTCAGAAAAAGCTAAATTGGGGTTTAAGCAGTGCGATAAGTGTGGGCATAAGATGCCCAACTCAGACAGACATGCTCAGTGCATTTATTGTTTGGGCATGGACCATTTAAGTGCTTCATGTGACATCTGCTCTAGTTTTAGTAATCACACTCCAGCCGAGTGCAAAAACAAACTGATTTTGAAAGGTTTAATAAAGACGCCTTTTTCGGAGGCTCTCTTGAGGACGGAGGTCTCACCACCTCCTAAGACCAAGAAACATAAGGAGAAATGGAGTCACTCGGTTCCTACATCCCCATATGTTATGGAACCGAGTCGACACCGAGCTTCTCCGGCGCCTTCAGCGCAGACAACTTCAGCACCAGGCTCTGTCTTCTCCCTCGGTGCCGTCTCTGATGTTGACTCCTATTACAGTTCCAGCTTCAGTACCATCGTCTTCGGTGCCTTCCTTGGTCCTGACACTGGCTTTGATGACCATACCCGCTTCGGCACCATCCCCGGCCACAGTGCTGATAGCTTATTCGGCTCCACAGACTATGACCTTGGTTCCAAATGTAGAACACCTCCCAAGAACCAGATGCCCTCCAACTTACAACACATTTTTGGGGCAGCAATTTTAGCCCCTTTCTTGAAAGACCCAACTCTCCTTCACCAGCCTCCTATAGATCCACCAGGAGCCTTTCTGAACAAGATGTAGTGCAGGTTGTGGACCAGCTTCTGGCAGCTAGAGGATTGCCCACCCCAGTTAGACCTTCTGTTCCCTTTGGCATGGACCCGTTCGCAGCATACTCGCCAGTATATCCTCCGTCCTCTTCCCAGGCTCTGGAGATCTTGGTACCGATGACCACCCTGGTGCATACTGTCTTGGCTCCAACTGCAGAGTTTCCCCTGTCGGCACCGACCTCCCTTGGTGCATCGGCTCCGTTGGAACTGCTACACTCTCAGAGCAGTGTTTGGACTGTCAGGACCATGGCTCCTAGTCAGATGCCTATTTTTTTCACTGGCACCGTCTGTGTCCATGGCTCCACCGACAGCTACCAGTCCTCTTGGAGCTCCTCACCTGGAGGTGGGCTCCTCAGTGTGGTGTGTGACCCCGGTTCCGAGATTGTCCTCCTCATTTCCGGGCTCCCACCCTTCCTCGGGTGAGCCTGCTTTCCAGGTGATGGGAGAGGGTCCTTGCCTCCACAGGCTCGCAGTCAGCACCAATGGCATTGACACCACAATCCCCCTCAAGCATGCAGCTGTCCCAACCCCCTACTCTAGGATCCTGGGCACGGGAGCCGCAAGACCTTTCCTTGAAGGGAACTCTTTCTCCGGAGTCCTCCTCCAAAGATCCCACTGGGGAGCCACCTCAGAAGAAATGGTGCAAGAGAAAGCACCTTGATTTCCCCTGAGGAATCTGTCACTGAGGACACCAATTGCGATGAGGGAGAAGTGTACCCATGGCCTCCCCCAGATGATGTCTTGTTTGGAGACATTCTCGAAATCCTCACGCAGAGGGGAGACCAGAAGTCCTTTAACCCTTCGGAGGAATCGGTGTTCTTGCAGGCCTTCCGTGCCCGGCTGTCTACTTCCTGTGTGACCCCAGCTGTGGATGAACTTGTGAAGCTGATCATGCAGCGTGCCTGGAAGGCCCCAGACAATGTAGAACCTGTCCCCCGGAGGCCGGACAAAATTTTATCCACCCCCGAAGACCAGCCCAGTTGGTCCAAGCAGTTAACCGTTGATTCCATGGTCGTGGCGGAGGCCACCAAGAGGGAACTGGCAGAAGATAGTTCCACTGCCCATCCCCTGAACAGGGAGTCTCGGGCCATGGACAGACTGGGGAAGCAGACCTATGCTTCAGCGACCTTTGCTATTCAGTCACTGAACTATCTGGCACACATGCCTCCAAAGAGACCTAATTTCTGAAATGTCTACCTCTTTGGCGGGGGTACTGCCTAATGAGGTGCGTGACACTGCCGCCTTGCAGCTAGCTACCTTAGAATCTATCTCAAACTCCTCAGTGCATTTGATATCTCACACCACTGAGGGGGCAGCTCGAGCAGCCGCATCAGGCATCGTCATGAGATGTCATGCTTGGATGCTTTTGTGCGATTTCACAGACCCCTTTAAATCTTCCTTTGTCAACGCGCCTGTCGATGAATCTTCACTTTTTGGTCCCAAAGTACGAGATCCACTAGCACGAAGTGAGAAAGATGGAAAGGCCTTGTCTACTGTGGGCATACATTTTTCCACCCCCCAGAGGTCCTATTCCAGGAACCAGAGGGGAGGGAAATTGTGGTTCAAAAAATCCCAAGGATCTTTTCATGACACTCGTGGTGAGCAATCTCTCCGGGGCAGAGAGGGCAACTCATCTGGAAGACTCCCCTTTTGGGCCATAGGGGGTCCACGTAACCAGGGCGCAAGAGATTTCTTCTCTGGCCAACCCTACCAGCACTCCTGAGCAGTGGCCCAATTGCTTTCCTCTGGAAGCGGTCGAGGGTCGTTTTTCTCTGCACCTACCAGTCTGGCTACTTATTACTACCGATGTTTGGGTGCAGAGAATAATATCCAGATGCTACCAAATCCCATTCAGTGTAACTTCCAGACCCGCCAAACGAATCCCTGATGTGCCACCCAGTCAGAGGGAGGTAACAGCCTTAGAAATAGAAAAGCTGCTAAGAAAAGGAGTCATCCAACCAGTCCCACCAGACCAGAGAGGATCCAGGTTTTACTCGAGGTTTTTTTTAGTGCCAAAAAAGACAGGGGACTGGAGACCAATCCTGGATCTCAGCCTATTGAACAAATTCATGAAACCTCAAAAATTCTGGATGGTCATGGTACAGTCCATTCTCCCTTTTCTAGGGAAGGACAACTGGATGTGCTCTATAGCTCTCCAGGACACATATTACCATATAAAGATGGATTAGCGCTCCCAGAGATTTCTCCGCTTCCGGGTGGGAGCCAGTTCAGGCTACTGCCATTCGGTTTCTTGATAGCCCCCTGAGTGTTCAAATGTATGGCAGTTGTAGTAGCTCATCTTCGACTACAAGGAATTCAGGTGTTTCCATATCTACATGATTGGCTCCTTACCGCCACTACCAGGAATCTTCTCATCCACAGCCTCTCTTATACTCAAGGCCTTGCTCTCCGCTTGGGAATTACAATCAACAAGGACAAATCTCAAATGTCCCCAACAAAAACACCTGAATTTATTGGAGCGATCTTCGACACAACATCCTGTCAAGCTTTTCTCCCTCTTCACAGGCTTTCAAAAATAAGGCACAAGATCCAAGTCCTCCTTCCACAGACTTTTGTACCAGCACACCTTGTACTGCAACTTTAAGGCTCTATGGCAGCAGCCATTACCCTAGTACCACTGGTGAGGTTGCACATGAGACTGTTACAGTGGCTCCTTTCATCACAATGGTCGATCTTAACCCACCCACTTGACCACATGGTACACCTTGCAAACCTTTGCAAAAAAGAAATGCTGTGGTGGATGAAGCCAGAATCAAATCTTTGGTGTCGACCGTTCTGTCTCCCCCAGCCCAGGGCCATGGTGACCACAGACACTTCCCAGTTAGGGTGGGGAGCATTTCCAGGCAAAGACAGCCCAAGGCATCTGGTCCCCCATGGAGGCTAATTTTCACATAAATGTCCTGGAATTGAGGGCAGTTCTCTTAGCGTTGCATAAGTTCCATACATCCCTCCCTTCCTGGACCATTGCAATTCAGTCGGACAGCATGTCAGTGGTCTGGTATGTAAACAAACAAGGCGGAACCAGGTCTTAACCCCCTGTGTCGGGAAGCCATGAAGATTTGGCACTGGGTGACAGCTTCCAACCGCTTTGTCATAGCAATGCACATTCCCGGGAGTTCCAACCTTATTTTGGACAATCTGAGCAGGAACATCCTGAGCATCACGAGTGGTCCCCTCAATCCTGTAATAGCGTATCGGATCTTCCGCCTTTGGGGCAGGCCTTGCTGCGATTTGTTTGCTTCCCCTATAAACAACAAATGCCGAAGCTACTTTGCCCTGATCCCCCCTCTGGGGGAGTCACCGAGGGATCCTCTAATGCACAATTGGCCCCCTGATCTACTGTATGCCTTTCCCCCGTTTCCCCTCATCCAGAAATTCCTCCAGAAAGCTCAAAGGTTGAGAAGTAAAGTGATACTCATTGCCCCTTATTGGCCCCATCAAGTCTGGTTTCTTTTCCTATGGCCTCATCTGATTCACAGCCCGTGGATCCTAGATCAATCCCAAGGTCTGCTATCTCACCTTCAGGGACTGATTCACCCCAATCTCCACAGCCTCAAGCTCACAGATTGGTTCCTCCATTTCCGATGATTGCCAGGCTGCCTGATATTTCATCTGCTTTCTGTGAGATTCTTCTGGCTTCACACAAACCTTCCACCAGGAAAATTTATTTTAGTAAATGGGCTAGGTTCTCTACATGGGTCAAAGATCAAGACATAGATCCTTTCTCTATGCCTATTCAGAAGATCCTATAGTACCTAACTACTCTTCTATATGCAGGAGCCTCAGCATTGACAGTTACTGTACATGTAGCAGCTATCGCAAATTTTCATAAAGGATTTGATAATTCTACTGTTATGTCACACCATCTGTACAAAACTTTTTTGAAAGGAGTATTACATGTTAAACCTCCTGTCATACCCCCCATAGAACCCTGGGACTTGACTTTGGTACTTCAGTCATTAAAAAGCTCTCCTTTCGAACCTTCTGATTCATGTGTTATAAAATTGTTATCATAGAAGACTCTACTTATAGTAGCACTTATCTCAGTGAGACGAGTATCTGAGTTGCAGGCCTTGAATGTCAAGAGACCTTACTTGAAATTCCACAGGGATAGAGTGTCCCTACGTACTGACCCTTCCTTCTTGCCCAAGGTCATTTCAGGATTTTCAATTAACCAATCTATTGACCTGCCGGTTTTCTTCCCTCAGCATTCAAACAGAGGGGAGCATCTTTTGCACACCCTGATGTTCATAGGCAGCTTTGTTTTTATTTGGACAGGACTAAATCTTTCAGAAAATGGATCAATTGTTTGTGGCCTTTGTGAGACCCAAATTGGGTAAATCTGTCTCCAAAGTGACTCTATCCTCCTAGCTTAGGAATGTCATCTACCATCAGAATAAACTTATCCTTACCTTCCAGAATAAAGGTTCATTCCACTAGATCAATGGCCACTTCTGTGGCTTTTCATTCTACAGCCTCTATGGATGATATCTGCGCAGCATCCACTTGGGCAAGACCTCATACCTTTATCACTCATTACAAATTGGATTTGGCCTCCAGGGGACAAGCATCTTTTGGTTCTATGGTGCTCAGGAATGTCCTTCATTAGGGCCACCCAGGACTTAAGTAGCTGGGGACTCGGTCCTATCAGTAAGGAATGAATAAAGATTTACAACATCAGATAAAGAAGTTATGTCTTACCATGACATTCCTTCTGTGTTGTAGATCTTTAATCATTCATTACTTCCCACCCTCCTTCCCCCTGCCGGGACTCCTGGTGGACTTTAGGAACTCCTGGTTAAGGTATTTGCTCAGACAGAGCCTCCTACTGTCTCTCTTATTATCTCTATAATATAGGGGCGGGCAAACTTGATCTGAAGAGACTATGAGAGGGGCATTATGGGTAGGTATTAGCTGAGAGTTTTTGGCTGGCGCGAGCTTAGAAGTGGCCGTGTCTGTTCTGAGGATGGAACCTAAGTCCTATCAGTAATGAATGAATAAAGATCTACAAGACAGCTGCAACATGATGATAAGACAAAACTTCTTTTTTCCTCTGTAGCAAAA
This sequence comes from Protopterus annectens, assembly GCF_019279795.1. Lineage (NCBI taxonomy): Eukaryota > Metazoa > Chordata > Ceratodontiformes > Protopteridae > Protopterus > Protopterus annectens. The sequence goes on from NC_056731.1 coordinate 1,599,699,978, forward strand.
AGTGTTTACAGTGCCACTCCCCTGGAAGATATTCATCAAATAAAACTTCCTTGTACTCAATTTCAGAGAAGAGGGAAGTCTGCCAGCAAATGTACTTCCCGTGGGACGTGAATTGCTGTGGGACAATGGCTTACTAACTTCTACAAACTATCTTCTCATATTTGAGTTGCTCAAGCTGTATTTGCTTAATTTATTCTTTGACTGGTGCCTACAGTGGATATAAAAAGTGTACACACCCCTGTTAAATGCCAGTTTTTTGTGGTATAAAAATTGAGACCACAATAAATCATTTCAAAACTTTTCCCACCTTTAATGTGACATATAACCTGTACAATTCAGTTGGAAAACACCCAAATCTGTTAGGGAAAAACATATAAAAGATAAAATAACATACAATACACTGGTTGCATAAGTGTGCACACCTTTAAACTAACTTTGTTGTGTGTGCACACCCTTAAGCTAATACTTTGTTGAAGCATCTTTTGATTTAATTACAGCATTCATTCTTCTTGGGTACACAGAATAATTATCCTTTCTTTCAGAATAGGTAAAAATGACTTTGGTTTATTTTGTTGGCGAGCTGAATATTTTTTCACAGCATAACATTTGGGTGGCATAGTGGCACAGCAGATAGTGTTGTCATCTCACAGCAAGAGGTTCCCCATTTCTATTCTTGGCTGAGGTGCCTTCTGTGCAGAGTCTGCATGTTCTCTCTGTATTCATGTTGCTTCATGCAATTGCTTCGGTTTCGTCCCACATTCCAAAGACATGCAGTAGGTGGCTTGGACACTTGAAATTGGCCATAAGTTTGTGTGGTGCAGAAGAACAGCCGCGGCAAGGCTAGCCACCTGTTGGTGTAAACCGTGGCTCTAGATGATTGACACTGTTGAAGTGACACCCCAACCCCATGTGCAGAAATGGGAAAAAGGGGTTATGGATGAAAACTATGAAGATTATTTTTCAGGGTTGTTTGAATCAGTTCTTCAAGACATAACTTTTAATGAAGCAGTACTTATGGGTGAAGCTTTAAAATGGCTCAGACAAAAGTTTCTTCTCCTGAGAGAAAATACTGAGGGATAATTGCACTTCTGGAGTTTGTGGGTAGGATTCATATGATTATGACTAAGACTTGTGGTACAGAGAGAAGGAGGCCTGATTTCAACCAAGGTGACCAAGCTTCAATTATCAGCCCTAGTATTGGAAGAGCCAGACAGAGAAGAGGAATAGTGATTGAGCATGGCCCTCTCATCTCTCCTAGGTGTAGGGCAGTCAGCAAAGCACTAGGAAGGCACATTGGGTGGTGTAGTCTTCTTTTTTGCTTACCAAATATTTCTGACATGTACTCTGTGTGGAATGTTTAAAGTCTGCCAACTCATTGTACTCCCACAACATTTGTTCTCAGTTACCTCTTTCTTTCCCATCACATCTTCAACATTTACCATCTACCTGAGGAAAAATTCTTTGGAGTCGGGATCTAAAAATACCAATGCAGACACCTCCAAGCAAAAATCCTAATAGACTTAGTTGTCAGTGTCTGGCAGTTGGCTTGGAGGATTAAGGAGCTGTTTCCTGTGGTTTACTGGTGCAAGGATTTATTCCCCCAGCTTCCATTGCCTAACTGTGTGACTCTGAGCAAGTCCTGTTCCAGGACTGAGTCTGAAAAAAGGCCCAAGGAGATCAGTGCTGCACCCCAGAAAACAAATGCAAATAAATAGTTGCATATTTGGGAGCCATAGATATGGCCTTCGATTGTTTCCTTTGTGAATTGTTTATCCAATCTCTCTTCCCTGTCCTTTCTAACCTCCTCTGATTGATTCTTGTAGTTATCGTACAATATTTTAAATACTCTACTAATTATCCAATTTTTAACAGCAGCTTCTGTTCTAGATTCAACTAAAAACTCTACCCAAGCAGGTCTTTCACTTAAGATTCCCCTATCCCATTCTGTTTGTCTATACTCTGATATCAGTCCTCGATAGAGAAGGCAGACTGTAGCCTGCAGTCCAATTTTCTTCTCAGCCTCTTCCCATTCTGTTACTTTTTCTTCTCTGGTTATTTTCTCCCAATGCCTTAGTTCCTTTGTCAGTTTTTACAGTAAATTCCAGCCTCCTCTTGCCTGTTCTCTGTACCCATATAATTGCAGTCATCCCTGTCAGCCGAATCTCCTTTCTCCATTCTCTTGTTGGCTTAGTTCTTAGATTACCTTCTTATACTTTCTGAATGTAATATTCTGTGTGGCTACTGTTATTGTTTTTAAGGATATGCATCCATAATCCCATTAATCCCATTCTGTCCTTACTTCTTGAACCCCCCTTTCCACTTTGAATTACAGTTTTCTGCTTGTGTTATGTTTCTGAGCCATAACTTTGTATCTGTAAAATATCCCTTCAAATCTGGTAATCCTACACCACTTTATTCTGTTGGAAGGATCATCTTATCTCGCTTGACCCTTGCCCTCTTTCCTTCCCAGATAAAATCCTTCAATCTTTAATTATGGTCCACAGGTAGATAAAATGCCTGACCTGTATGTAAAACTACAAGGATTAAAAACAATTTTGCACTGCTTGCATCTTGCTATCCATATCCATAAATATGAGCTTATAGTTTCTCAAGCCTTTGTGTTTTTAGTCTCTTCCTTCATAACCTTAGCTGCTATAACAGAATCCTTTTTAACCTGTACGCCTCAGTACTTCATTTTATCATGTCCGATTCATATGTGGGTAGACATTTTACAGCTATGGCCTTTGTTTTGTCTGCATTAATTTTATGTCCCCCAAAAAACTTGAAGCTGCCTCAGAATGTTCCTCAACACTGAGATGTCCTTTCCTGATTTTATCAGGTACAAAATAATATCTGCAAATTAAGCCAACTTTTCTTGATTACAATACCAATTATATCCTTCAGTTTCTGACTCCATTATTTCTTCCCAGTGTTTCTAAATATAATGCAAATAATAAAAGGAAAAAAGGACATTCCTGCCTTGTTCCTCTATTCAGACAAAACTCTGAGAGGAACCCATCCACTTATTTTTTTCCTCTGATCCCTCATATATTCTCCTAATTAACCTGATTATTGTATCATGAGATGCCAAAGCTTTCATTGCCCTATTTATAAAATCCCAGCTTACTCTGTCAAATGCTTTTTCTACATCACAGTCCAACAACAGTGATATTTTCTTACTTGCTGCTAACAACTGGATTGTATTGATGTTGCCAAATGTTTGCCTTCCCTCCACAAAACCACATTGATCCATATATATCAATTTTGGCAACATTTTTACCATTTTTAGGTATCGTAGACCTAAACACTTTATAATCATAAAACTTGAAACAAACTTTTAAAGACCAAACCAGGAAACACAAAAATCCTAGGACACTTTATAATCATGGTGGTTTAAAACTGAAATGGGTCTATATGAAGCTGGGTCTGATGGGTTTTTAACATCTTTATGTTTTACAGCCACCACAGCTTTCTTCCAGGATGTTGCTGCTTCACTTCCTTTTAAAATACTGTTAAACAAAGCCTTACATATGTTTATCACTTTCTTCCCTCCTAGCTTCCAAACTTCAACAGGAATACCATCTGTTCCTGGAGACTTTCCTGCAGATTGATTATACGTTACAATTTTTCTCATCTCCTCCTCTCTTAACTGTTAATTGCTGAACCTCATGTACCTCTAAAGTCTTCCATAAATATTTGCATTTGTAGTTTTTCTTGATTTCCATATTCCTCTGCTTTGTACAAAATTTCATAACATTTTTGAAATATCTCTAGTACTTCTACAGGATCTCTGGTTGTTGTTCTTCTTTTAAGCTCCCTAAGTTTAGCAACAACCCTTTCTACTTTCTGTTGCCTAAGTCATCATGCTAAGATTTTTTTGTGCTCTGGAGTTATTAAAAAACAGTTGCTTAACAACAACTTTTTTTAAATTCATGCATATTATCCAGATACGCACTTAGGTTGATAGGATGATACTAGGCTATTGGCCGGAGGCCCTTATAAGTCTAGCCAAGAATTACGCCCATGTTCCCACAAAGTCAGCACCTGTTTCCCCTGTCCAGCAGATATGGGAAACAGGCCCCTGTTCTTATTGGCTTTTTAGCACTCTGCAGTTGTGCCTGTTCTTGTTCTTTGAGAGTCGCATTATTTTGCAATACTTTAACCTTTATCAGACCCTATGAATAATTTTATCTTAACCATATCTCCCTTTCTTTTATTTTTAAATGCCACTTTCATTTTATCCCACTCACGAGCCATAACAACTAAAGAAATTTCTATCTTCCCTAACAGTTTATTTATTTACATTTGTTTACTGGAGAGGTCCGACTGGGTTTTTGTCCCATTTTCAGCAAAGGCTCAGGGAGAAAAGCTCCACAAATATTGTTAAAAAAGCAATTGTTTAAAAGCAGTTTAACAGAAAATACAAAATACAATTTTGGCATAATAATGTTAGACAATTGTGACACTGAAAAATATTGCATATTTTTGTGTACAAATAAATACAAGGAGGAGTCAACAGAGAACTAGGAAGTGTATTCCGGGTTAAGATGGTTGGAAGAGAGGAAAATATTTGTGAGATAAGATTTAAAAACTATTGAGGTGGTGTGAGGGAGTTAGGGTATTATAAAGCAAAACTTGTTTGATTTGAGAGGTGGCAGAACTATAGCTGCAGAGGAGAAGTTGAAGCAACTAGAAAGGAGGGTTTTACCCTGGCAGGGTACAGGAGCAGATCCAGTTATTGTTTAGGTGTTCTTTTAGCATTAGTTTGAATTTTGATGGGTTGGGCATGTTGAGAATTTCTTGAGGCACATTATTCCAGGATTTTGCTATTTTGTTGGAGTATAAGGAGTCACCATTCAAATAATTTCCACTACCCATTCCTTAAATTTCTTTCTTTCTAACAGGTAGGTGAGGAAGCAACAGTATCTCATTTTTACTTTATTGCCCTGCATTTTTATCTTGGTTGTTATTGGCACATTATCTATAGTTGTTGGATGTTTGATGAATCTTTCAATTAAATGCACATTTCTGTAAAATGCAATTTCTGTCTAGTCTAGCCCAGTTATTGCACCTTGGAGAATAATATGCAAATTCTGTGCAAGTTTCTGGTACTGAATGTACATCTTCCACACTCAATGGATTCATAAATTTCTTCAGAAATCTATCATCTCTTATATTTCCCTTCTAGATCCCTCAGAAACATCCTCACTTTTGCAAATAAAGTTCCAGTCCCCACCTATAAGTGTAATATTCCCTGCTGAAAGCTGATTATTTCTCCCAAAGTTTTCTTAAGCACCTTAATACCAGTTTTAGGTTGAATATAAGTCCATGCCAGCATAATCCTCCTCATCTTTCAGTAGCCCCTTACTACCACAAATCCACAATTAATATATTTTTCCTCTTCTATCACTATTGGGGCTTCCCTAGCAATTAGTGTACATACTCCCATTTTCCTTTGTCCCCAGTATTCTGCTGAATATCCATCTTGAAATACTTTATCAAATTCATATGCTCCCTTCTTTCCAGATGTGTCTCTTATAGCATTGCCATTTGCAGTCTGCTTTTATTATCATAATTCAGTACTCTTTTAACTTTTTGTCTATACCTGTAAAGCCATTCACATTCCAAAATAATATGTTTAGTATAGCCATTATGATAAGAAGTTACTCCCATGTATTATATATGACAGCTTTTTAAAATGTCTGTTTCCAGCTTTTGTACCAGTGTTTGGCAGATTTATCTCTTATAAAGTTGATCTGATGTTGTGTTCTCATTCTTCCTCAAGCTGTGGGTTTCAGATCCGACCTCAGATTGGATTAGGCCTCTTTCCAAAAGCTTAGGCTTCTCCCCTACCCATAATGCCCCCCCCCATGGTTACCTCAGATCTAGTTTGTCTCTCTCAGGAGAAGCATTGCGGTCCATTGTCTCAAGCTCCATTGAAGAGTATTTTGGGCTTTAACCATAAGCTAATCGAATTTCCTTTCTCCAATTTTTTCAGCTATAGCCATCCTTTTCTTTATTCTACCCTACCTTCTCTCCATATAAAAAAAAACTCTCTCTAGTTTAGTGTTAGCATACGCTGGTCCGTTCTTGGCAGAAACTTCTGTTCTTTCTCCCTTTTCTATTCTTTCCCATCTAATTTTTTGTGTGATGTCTGAGAAACCATTAGGTTTCAAAAAGTGCACTTCCTGTTGGCACAAGATTCCCTTATCTGATGCCCACAGAGAGTACGCATATTGTCTCGGCCATACCCACCTTGATGCCTTCTGTACTGTCTGTGAGGGTTCCATCAATGAGCATTGGCCAATAGAAGGAACAAACTCATTCTGAAGGGCCTTTTACCTATCAGCCCCATTAGCAGATTCTTCATCTTCATCTTCTGCAGGGGCTTAACCCCCTCCCAAGGAGCACCATGAAGATAGGGAGTGCAGGAAATGTTCCCCATGGAAGTTTGCTTCATCATCTTCTGATGATCCTTCAGCCAAGGATTCCAAGGCGTTGGATCACAGAACTTTGGCTCCAAGTGAGTTCAGACAATTCTTTCCTCTACCCTGAGCTTCTTTGTCTTCGGAGGTCACCTCACATACAGAGGTCCCCAAGGATTGTGTCCAGGCCACCTTCCAGACTGTCTTCTATCAGGTCTACCCACAGCCTTTTGGAGTCAGAGGTAGACAGATTGATGAGGCAGTTCCTTCAGATGCAGATGAGGGTCTTACTAGCCCCATCTCCTCCTGGGACTGCAGGCAGACAGTGACCCTTTAGACCACCTAGCTCCTTCTCCAATCTGACCTGCTGTTTCGGAGTCTTCAGATCCAAATTCCCTGAGAGCCGAGGTGTTGGAGCTAATAGTGACTTTCACTTCGACTCCTGAGCCTACTTGCCTGCTATCTTGGAGCAGAGCGGCTCTAGGATCTGAAGCTTTGATGTCTGCTCCGAGGAGTTGACTTCAACTCCAAAGTTTTCAGAGCCATCGCCTCCCCTTGGAGCGTCGGCATTCTTCAGCTCAGCTCCCAACTTCCCTCTTGGAGTGGAGGGCTTGGCATGTTTGGGGGTAGTCTGTCTCATCAGTTTCGGCTCTGGAGGGACGATCTTCAGCTTCTCTGGCCCATTCTGCTTTTGAGGTGGTGGAGAAGGGACCTCTTAATGCTGATAAGATCCTTGGCTCCCACCCATTTAGATCAACTTCTCTCCCCTTTGGAGACTGTGTCTGAGACCTCATCACTCCCCCCCCCTTGGGACACTTGGCCCAGCAAAGCCTACAAGCACTTCCAACTTTGGAACCCCAGATTGCTTCTGACATCTCCCCACTGAGAAGATTCCAGAGAAGAGAAGGTGCAAGAGGAGGCACCTCAATTCCCCAGAGGAATCAGTCACTGAAAATGCCAGTTTTGAGGAAAGGGAAGAGTCCCCCAGATCTCCATTTGAAGATGCCTCTTCGGAGACATCTTGGAAATCCTGCACCGAAGAGGTATATGGTCATCCCAAAACCTTACCCTGGAGGAATCGGTGTTTTTGGAGGCTTTCAGGTCTGGCTCATCTACATTTTGGGTGTCCTCACCTGCTGATGCTCTTGTTGATCTGGTATCAAGCAGAGCTTGGAAGGATCTGGACACTGTAGAACTGATACATAAGCATGCAGACAAAATCCTCAGTGCTCCCCATGGCCGACCCCATTGGACCAAGGGAATCCCGGTAGATGCCATGGTTGTTGCCTCAATCACTAAGAAGGAGCTAGCCCAGGAAAGTTCATCGTCCCATCCCCCTAACTGGGAATCTGGGGCGATGGACAGATTCAGCAAGAGAGTTTATGCCTCATCTACCTTTACTCTACAAGCCTTAAACTACTTTTCCCATTTTACCAGGCTATAGAGAGCCTTAAAGAAATCTCCAGCTCAATCACAGAGTCCATGTCTGATGAGGACAGAAAATCTTTCTCCTCCAGATTGGCCACTCTACAGTCAATATCAAGTGCGTCTATAAGGTTAATTTCCCATGCAGCGGACCTCTTGGGCCACCGGTTCTGGCATTGTCATTAGGTATTATGCCTGGATGCGTCTGTGTGACTTTGTGGAACCCTTCAAGGTGTCCTTTGTCAGTGCCCCTTTTGACAGATTGTCTTTGTTTGGGCCCACTGTTAGAGATGCAAACTCCCATAGTGAGAAAGATGGAAAGACTCTGTCTGCCATCGGAATCCGTTTTTCTACCCCCGAGATCCTTTTCCAGGAATCAGTGTGGGGGGGGGGTTGTGGTTCAGAAAATATTGGGGTCCTTTTCGGGAGTCGCAGGTAGACTATTCCCCCAGAGTCAGAGAGGGAAACTATTACAATGGTAGACTGTGCCCACATGGCAGAGGGGATCCACAAAATCAAGGGTCTTAAGATTCCTTCTTGGACAGACCCTTTCAGTGCTCCTGAAGGGTTGCCTGATTGCCCTTCTCTGGAGGCAGTCGAGGGCGCTTATCCTTGCACCTAAATGCCTGGCTAGCCACCACAAATGATTGGTGGGTGCAAAGGATCGTATCCAGAGGATACTTAATTCCCTTTTCAAAATCCTCCAAACTAAAGATGTCTCTTCTGGATGTTCCACCCAGTAAGAGAGAGACAGCAGAGTTGGAAATCTCAAAGCTGCTACATAAGAGTCATCCAGAAGGTCCCGCCAGATCAGTTTGGATCAGGCATTTACTCGAGGTTCTTTTTAGTACCAAAAAAGACAGGGGACTTTGGACCCATCTTGGATCTGACATCCCTGAACAAGTCGGTAAAAAGTAGAAAGTTCAGGATGGTCACAATCCAGTCCATTCTACCTGTTTTGAAAATAGAAGACTGGATGTGCTCAGTTGACCTGACGGATGCATACATCCACATCAAGATGGACAGGTGCTCAGAAGGTACCTAGTCTTCAGACCTGGAGCGAGTCATTATCAGTTCAGAGCGCTTCCCTTTGGTTTCACAACAGCCCCCAGGGTGCTCACCAAATGCATGGTGGTAGTCGCAGCTTATCTCAGACTGCAACGATTCCATGTTTTCCATACCTGGACAACTGGCTCTTAACTGCTGCAACCAGGCATCTACTCATTCAAGCCAGGGACTACCTGTTACAGCTAGCCTCTACCTTTGGCATAACAATCAACTTAGAAAACTCCCAGCTTCAACCAGTTCAGAGCATAGATTTCATAGGGGCTTGTTTGGATATGTCCAAGTCATTGTCCTTCCTTACTCCAGGCAGGATTTCAAACCTAAAACTACATGTCAAAAAGATTTTGGCAATCCCAGCTCCTCCAGCCAAAGTAGTACTAAGGACCCTGGGTTCCATGGCAGCCATCATTACTCTGTTACCTACAGCATGCCTCCATATGAGAATGAGACCTTAGCAGTCCTGTGGTCACTTCTTCATCTACCCCTCAGCAATCCAGTCAAGTGATCTTGAGTGTGCAAGGATTCTCGTCTCTGGTGGCTTCACTCCCCAGAGGTTCTTCAAGGATGCCCCTTTGTTCTTTCTCCCCAAAAGCCACTTAGACCAGGGATGCCTCCAAAGTAGGAGGGGCATTTCCTGGGTTGGATGGTCCAAGACACTTGGATGTCACAGGTGACCAACCTGCATATCAGTGTCTTGAAGATGAGTGGTCCTTTAGCGTTGCAGGCACTTCACAGCTTCCTTCTTCCAGGGACAATTGCAATACAAATATGTTGGTAGTTTGGTACATCAACAAGCAAGATGGAACCAGATCCTACCCCCTGTGCTGAGAAGCAATGAGTGTGTGGCAATGAGCAATTTCTACAAACCATTTTCTGATTGCAGCACACATTACGGGGGAGCACAGCATTCTAGAGGACAGGCTCAGCAGAGTTTTGTTGATGCATCATGAGTGGTCTCTGAAGCAGTCAGTGGCAAGCATGATCTTCCGCAAATGGGGTCAACCTTGCTGCGATCTCTTTGCTTCTTCCCACAACAACAAATGCAGCAGGCTCTTCACCTTAATACCAAAAAAAAAAAAAAAAAACAGCGCAAACAGACTCTGGTGCAAATCCGACCAAACCAAAAAACAGCACCAACAGCACAACGAGAACACAGGAATAAACGTTTTTAGCGCAGTTACCTTTATTATTCGCTGTTCATCACACAGACTTCCTCAGAAACTGAATTCAAACTGTAAACACTTACTTTTAAATAAACACCAACCAGTCAAATTCAGTAATTAATTAATTTGCTTACATCACACAGCACATTAAACTCTACTTAAAGAACCAGCTTCAAATACATTTAATTACTTTTCTATTTCTTAAAAAAACACTTAATATTAACCATGTCATTAAGACCCGGGGAGAGATAAAAAGCAAGCTTGAGCTGCCACTCTGCCTCCTTCCGCTCAGCTAAGTTTCTAAAATTACCTCCCCTTTGGTCTTTTTTGACTACTTGTAAAATAGAAAAATTAAACTTTTTCCAGTTGATGCACTCAACAGAATGCTTGTGTAAAGCATTATTGGAATTTTTCTTCTTTATTGCATATTCATGGTCTAATTTTCTCTTTCTCAAAGGCCTAGTTGACATACCAATGTAGAATGCAGGACATGAAGAACAAAGAACAATGTATACTATGCCCGAGGTACCACAATCAAACTTACCCGGGACCTTTAAGGTCCTGTCTAGATGTAGCAGAGAAATATAAGGACACTCATGGATGAATCTACATGATCTACATCCATTACATTTATTCATGCCCTGTTCCCCCCACGGAGAGTGTAGGTACCATTCTACCAGATTCAAGCATGTATATGCCCCTCAGTCTTATCCAAAGTAACTTGCTTTTTTGTAAATCCATTTAATAAAATAGGGGGGAAATCCGTCTGCCTCATAAAAATTACCTCATCAGCTGCTTCTCTTAAGTAGGTTTTCAGGGTGACCTCGCTGTATGAATAAATCTTTTATAAATTCTAACTCCTTAATAAAAACACTGTCATCTACTATCATGCGAGAGGCCCTGATAAATTGGCCACGTGGGATATTCTTCTTTTTGTGCTATGACTTTTTAAAAATTTGTTGTAGGTGAATGTGGTCCCAAAGTATCTTTTTTAGATGTAGTGTAACCTGGGGCAACAATGAGAGTAGCTCTTATAGTGCTATACATAGGAAAAGCACTTTTTATAGTAGTTATGTGCATTTTAAAAGTGTCCATCTTTATTTTATCAAGAAAAATATCCCACGTGGCCAATTTATCAGGGCCTCTCACATGATAGGAGATGACGGTGTTTTTAGTAAGGAGTTAGAATTTATAAAAGATTTATTCATACAGAGAGGTTACCCTGAAAACTTACTTAGAGAAGCAGCTGATGAGGTAATTTTTAGGAGGCAGGCGGATTTTCCCCCTATTTTATTAAATGGATTTACAAAAAAGCAAGTTAGTTTGGATAAGACTGAGGGGCATATAAAAAAGAATGGCCCAAGGTTTTGCTTGGATATGAGTGCGGACAATATGTTTATATGCAATATCCTTTGTGACAACTGGAAAATCATTTTAGGAAGTAATGATATTTCCAAGGTATTAGGGGATAGTCCCTCTTTCGTACACAAAAGGAATTCTAGTATTAAACACATGCTTGAATCTGGTAGAATGGTATCTAAAATCTCCGTGGGGGGACAGGGCATATATAAATGTAATGGATGTAGATCATGTAGATTCATCCATGAGGGTCCTTAAAGGTCCCAGGTAAGTTTGATTGTGATACCTCGGGCATTGTATTTATTGTATTTGTTCTTCATGTCCTGCATTCTACATTGGTATGTCAGCTAGGCCTTTGAGAAAGAGAATTTTAGAACATGAATATGCAATAAAGAAGAAAAATTCCAATAATGCTTTATACAAGCATTCTGTTGAGTGCGTCAACTGGAAAAAGTTTAATTTTTCTATTTTACAAGTAGTCAAAGAAGACCAAAGGGAGGTAATTTTAGAAACTTAGTTGAGCAGAAGGAAGCGGAGTGGCAGCTCAAGCTTGCTTCTTATCTCTCCCCTGGTCTTAATGACATGGTTAATACTAAGCGTTTTTTAAGAAACAGAAAAATAATTTTGCATTAAATGTATTTGAAGGTGGTTCTTTAAGTAGAGTTTAATGTGCTGTGTGATGTAAGCAAATTAATTAATCACTGAATTTGATTGGTTGGTGTTTATTTAAAAGTGTTTAGAGTTTGAATTCAGTTTTTGAGGAAGTCTGTTTGACGAATAATGAATAATAAAGTTAACTATGCTAAAAACCTTTATTCCTGTGTTCTTGTGCTGTTGGTGCTGTTTTTTGGTTAGGTTCTTCACCTTGATTCCCACTCAGAGACTGTCACCCAAGGATGGGCTGGTCCATGCCTCGCCTCCCTGATTACTTTATGCCTTTCCCCTTCTCCCCTTAATCCTCAAATTTCTTCAGAAAGCCTCCAAGTTGAAGAGCAAAGTGATCCTCATTGCTCCTTTTTGGCCTCTGCAAATCTGGTTCACTTTCTTTGGTGTCATCTAGTTTGCCCTCCGTGGATGCTTGAACCATATCCAAATCTACTGTCCTATCCATCAGGTCCAATTCATCCCAATCTCCCAGGTCTGAAAGTAACTGCATGGTTTCTTCAATTCGAGTGATGGCTAGATCTCCAGGCTTTCATCTCCAGTCTGTAACATTCTGATCTCCCACAAATCTTCCCTGAGAAGAATTTACAAGTGCAAATGGAAGAGATTTTCTATTTGGGCTAAATAGCAGAATTTAGATCCCTTTACTTCACCTGTTCCAGCAGTCCTAGATTTTCTTGGCCATATTTTCCTTGAGGGGGACAGTCATTCCACTATCAAAGTACAATTGGCAGCCATTTTGAATTTTCATTTAGGAGAAAATGCATCTTCTTAACCTCATCAAAATTGTGCAAGGATTTTCTTAGAGAGACTTTCTTTGCCTTCCTGTCAAAGATCCAACACCCCCTTGGGATCTAACTATGATTTTACGGGCTGTGGTTCTTCCTCTCTTTGAACCTGCAGCTAAAGTAGACTTAAAGTTTTTATCGTGGAAAACTATTTCTTCCTGGTGGCTATCACTTTTGCAAGATGAGTGTCTGAAATTGCAAGCCCTTTTTTCTAAATATCCTTACTTAATTTTTCACAAAGACAGAGTGACTTTACTTACTAATCAGTCTTTTCTTCCCTAGGTTGCAACTGAGAACAATATAAACCAATCTGTCAACCTAACGGTCTTTTTCTCTCATTTCAAAAACAAAGGAGAATGCACACCTCATATGTTTGCTGTTCACAGACAGTTGCGTTTTTATCTAGACAGAACTAAATCTTTCAGAAAATCTGACCATTCTTTCATATGTTTTTCGGATGCAGAAAAGGGCAAACCAGTTATTAAGACCACCTTAGCTAAATGGTTAAAGGACTGCATTTTGTTTGTTTAAGAATCCAAAGGTGTTATTTTACCTCAGCGAGTTAAAGCTCACTTTACTAGATCTATGGCAAATTCTCAAGCCTTTTGAGCCAAAGTTTTAATTGATGATGTTTGTTCAGCTGCCTCCTGGTCTAATTCTCACACCTTTATTTCCCAGGACACTGGACATAGTGTCCAGAAGTAGAGTTAATTTTGGTTCTGCAGTGCTTCGGAATATCCTTCCATGAAGGCCACACAAGGTTTTGTTGTAGCTGGGAAGTCTGCCCCACAGGTCAAGGACGAATGAGAAGACAAGATCAAATAAAGAAGTGATGTACTTACCATAATGTTCCATCTGTGTTGTCTTTCTCATTATTCCTCGACCTTCTGTCCCTCCTTCTCCCCTGTCCCTTTTGGTATGACCTGACAGATGCGTTTTTAGGAACCTCTGTTCCTTATTGTGCTCCTGTTTTTTCTCTATTCTTTGTTGGTAGCTATCAGAATTAGTTTTACTTTGCCTATATAGTTTATTGTTAGCAAACATAGTAGCAGCAAATTCGATCTGACGTTACTGTGGGGGGAGTGAGGCATTATAGATAGGGAGGAGCCTAAATTTTTGGAAAGCTGACAAGTCTGATCCGAAACCCACAGGTCGAGGAAGAATGAGAAAGACAATACAGATGGAATGTTATGGTAAGTATATAACTTTTTTTCTTGTCATCTCAATTTGAAACTGTCACATTTTACAAGACTTTTTTTTTTTTCTAATGAAAACAATCCAACAAAAAATAAAAACGACTCACCCAGAACCTGTTAACTTAAAACAAACAGACAAAACTATGTACATCTTCAAATGAAGTTTAACCCTCCTGATAGGGACAATTGTCCCAAATTGGCAGCTGCACACACAAGCATAACTTAGCCTAACATTAAGGTTATTCATGCTAAGGTGCATGTTACAGCTTGTGATCTACTTGCTGTCTGTTTTTGTTGCATCATCCTTCCCCTCCCAGATGTGAAAAACAGGTTATATGCTTTCAGAAAATATTAGCATTTAGACTTAACAATGTGCTGTGGCTTGGAAACACAAGTAGCAAATGTACAGCGTTGCAAACCTCTCAGCTTGCACTGAATATTTATTTGCCAAAGAAAAGCATTTCATTACATTTAGTGTCCTCTTATTTACTTGCTTACACAAATAACTAGTTATTAATTAATTCTAAGGCCTTAATACAGACATTTACCAATGCAAAAGAGAAAACATATCAACTCTACATATATTATAATCTGTGCACTTTTATACCCCACCCCACATCAACAACTCAAGATTACGGCATATTAATTTAAAATGCTTTTGTCCGGCCATTTTTCTCTTTTTACATTATAATGCCTACATTTCTTAAAAGTATACAAGAAGAAAAAATGCACTTGTTTACTTTAGTATCTTTGTCACATACAACAATAGCCGAAAATATTTTACCATACTGTATAACATGAAATTTGTTTTGTGAAGTGTCTTGTATGAATACTGTTAAGAGCAAAATTGTTTGTTATACTTACGTTTCTGTTTTCCCTCCTCCACTTCATTGTCCTTTCAAACATTTATAACATGAAGTAGGACTTATGCATTTCAGTTCCACACAAACTTAACAATATAAACACAAAAGTGTAATCTTTCTACTTTTTCTTGTAAAACCATAATTCACAAATGTGATTGATGCTTTATAGTGTCACATTTATTCACTAATTCCAACATTGCTGGTCTTTTGTTCATCTCCATCTCTCAACCCCAGACTCCATTTCAAGTCCAAGATACGCCTGATTCTAGTCAGCTCTTGTTCTTTTTACTGTCACTCAAGCATTTTCCTTTGGAATATTGGAAAATGTTTCACTGGTAAAGCCACTCTATAAGCTTTATTATCAGATTAAAGTGAAGCAGGGTCCCCTTCTCTTTGATGGCTCAGTTTTTGTTTGGCAAACATTTGTATTTCTTCCTTCACCTGTTCTGCATTAAAAATGACTTTGATCCTCCAGGGAAAAAATTTGAGGACAGATGGGTAGAGCACCTTGAATCTCACACCTGCATCTCTGCATTCCCTGATTGCTGGATAGATTTGCTTCTCTTCTGCCTGCTGTACACTGAATAATCATTTTCAGCCAAAATTCTACTGTCTCCAATTTCTAATACTGCCCTTTTGCCACAGTTTTGTCAGGATCAGTTCTTTCTGCTGGTATGACTACATTTTTGCTAATACAGGTGTTGACTGCTTTCTCATGGCCAGGGTTGAAGCATACACATGATGTGCCCTTTCAATTAACAAATCCTACTGTGGAACTCCAGTCCATTTTCTTATTTGTGCTTTCTTAAAATTAATATGGTTTGTTCCTTAAAATTCCTTTGGTACAGCAGAAAGTCTCAGATTTTCCCTATATGCTCTGTCCTTTGACTCTACCATTTTTAAACAGCTGCTCTTGAGCATTCTCATACTTAACCAGCCTTTTCTTCATTTTGATCTCTGATTTTTTTGTAGTTTTATCGGTTCATCTGAATATCTGTTTAATGCTTCTTCTATTTTTTCTCAATCTTTTATTATTTGAGTTGATGTACTCCTTCGATGTTTTATTTTAATCAGCTCTGAGCACATTTAATTTATCTATTCCTGTGGATTACTGGAAGCCATGTCTTGCACCAAAACTGGAGCTTGAATTGTTTTTTGCTGGATAACTGCAGGATTTTCCCAGCCAGTGTTTTCTCTTCACCACTTTAAGTTGATTTTCTTTTGGGCTCTCTAAGTTTCTTCTTTGCTGGTATATAGACAATGTACTTACTGCTAACTAGATTTAATAAAACTTGCAGCATTTCAGGACCTTATTTCGGTTTCTTTTTCACACTGGGAGAACTAAAATCAAGCTGTTGACAAGTGTGCAGCCATCTTGGAAGTTTGGGTGGTACAGTCTTCTTGGTGGAGAAGCTGCAGAGCTGCTTTGATAAAACTCACCTTGCAAAAGTAAAGGAAACATCTTAGACCATCAGCCTACTGCAGGCCCTTCCTTGAAGTTTCATCAAGTACATGCATGGGTATAAAACATTGAGAAAATCTTGTACCATCCTTGATGGCCATCTTAACAGTAGTTCCTCCCAGTCTACCTTTGACCAAGTGATTGTGAATGAATGGGTTGATTTGGAGGGGGAGTGGGTTTGATGATCAACTGAAAGCAGGGCCACAGAGAGCAAAAGCAAATCTCTGACAGTGTAATGTTGTTACCCTAGTACCTGAGTACTAGCTCATAGGTCAGTCAGTATCTTGTATAAGCCTACTGTTTCATCTCTGCTTGACCTGGAGAAGGGAGTGGGAGCAACTGCTAGACACACAAGTGTTTGAGACCAGTGAAGACCAAGGGTTAGTGTTTGAAAGCTCAAAAACAACAAATATTTAATTAACAGGTACAAAGAATGAATCTACAAAATGTATAGAGATATGTAAGTATACATATGTGACAGAACAGTCTGCAAGAGCAGACCCCCTGGAAAGAAGAGACTTGTAGTAAAATGTTGCCACGAAAAAGTGATGTCAAATGAGTAAAAATGTCATTGTGGCCAGAAAGTGTTGTAGATGAGCAAGTGGAAATGACTAGTAGAATTGAAGAGAAAGCATCATTCACTGAAAGGATGTATTCCAGGGGGATTGGAGTAAAAAGCTTTAAAAATGCACAGCTTGAGGAGAATTCAAAACTTTGTCATTCTAAAACTGCTCCAGAATGCAAACCTCTAATCAGCAGGTGAGTGTTGAGGGAAAACTTTGCAATAAGAGACTTCACTAGTGTAGTTTAAAGAGGAAGAATCAGTACCTGGTTAGAGTTCTAAATCCATTTCTGTCAGTGTAAGGCAGAACCCTCAAATAAGGGAGGATTGTAAGTAATGGGCAGCTTTGACAATACGTTCATAAGAGCTGACCTAGTTATTTGTGATTTGGGAACTTATGCGGACTGTGACCTTGTGCAGCCTGTAAACAAAGGGATTGTGTATAGATCTAGGGATGTCATTGTTCCCCTTTACTTACCTCTCATTTGGCCAGTCATTGAGTATAATGCCCTGTTTGCCATGCATCTGTCTAAACACATATACAGTAACTGGAACACTCACACAGATACCTTACTAAAATAATAGAAGGTCTAAACAATATGCCCTACATGGATTGACTCAAACCCTTTCAGTGTACTCTGTATCCTGCAAGCTACCCATTCCTGGCATACAAGGCATCCTCTGACCAGATGCTGATGGACCTACTGCACATCAGCAAGTCAATTGACATCAGAAATACTCAGTGTAGGACTCTAGGCCTCTTCTACAACATCAACAGAATGGTTTAGAGGGTCAGGTGTATCTCACAGAGGATACCACTGCTCTGGAACAGGCTCCTTGTTCTCATTAAACAATGAGGACTGGCCCCTGTACTGCTGATGATCAAAGGCAGGTTCTGAATGCTTTATCCCATGTATGGGTTCCGTCATATTATCTATGGTATGATTCCAGTTATTCTCTCTAGGGGTAATATACAACTATGGGATGGGTAAGGCCAGTCTAACACCAAATGGGATAGGTTAAGTCAAGTGCCAAAAGGAAAACTGACTGGACTTAAAATATCCTGCAAGGGCAGCTAGCCTACTACTTGCCCATGAACATAGGTAGCTGAAAGTAAGAAAAAATGTTAAACTGAAGATCAGTCCTTTGGAAAGGTGGAGTAATCTAAAGAAAAATAACTAAGTGATATTTGCTTGTACCATGACAGAAGAAGATGATCTAAAGGAGGAAGAAAAAGGGAGAAGCATTAAAAAAAGGCCTAAGCATGGATCCTAACAATGTTTTATTGGCCAAGAATAACAAAATAAGTGGAGAAGAACTCTGCTGACTTCCTTGAATCCCTGAAGACGGCTCCTAACTCAGGCATTAAAAATCTTTGATTTCATTGCATTCTTTATATTTGGCATTTGAGCATATTGCCACATACATTGTTGGGTCATTGGTAAACTCAGCAGTGAGTTTCAATAAATCTTGATTATTTTAGACTAAACAAGTAAGTACCTTGAGGCTATTTCCTTATGTAAGAGTAAAAGTAAAATTGTAGCCAAGGATTTTGTCTTATTTTCAAGAGTAGGGACACTTAGTAAAATGCTCAATGACCAGGGTACTCTGTTTATATCTAAGTAATTTATCAAGTATGCCAGTGCTTGAAAGTCAAGTAACCTAAAATTTCAATGTACCACCCCCAGACAGATGAGTTACTGGTGTGTTTTAACCAAACAAAAATATGACCATTCCATGAGAAGAGGTTAACTTAATGCCTTGCCAAATACTGGTTGCAAAGGAAATCCCTCCATCGATGCAAAGCAGAGTTTCTCTCTAACAAAATTCAAGTGTGACTTGGACAATTGAATGGGGAACAGGAAATTCATTCCTGGCTTGGCACCTGCGTCTCTAATGGACACAGGCAATTTGTAAATGTTTCATCTCCCAAGCCTTTGCTTACACTTATCAAGGGTACCAGAACTTGTCAGAGGTTTGGGATGCATGGTTAGGCTTAAAAAGGCACTTGTGGTTGTTATCCTAGTAAACACCTATGAACCTAAGAGGAAGTACAAAAAATTAATAAAATGAGATTGATAGAGGAGTCAGAAAGTGAGTGGAACAACCTCATAGTTTTAGTCCCAAAGCTCGGTGCAATAGTCAGGTTTTCTCTTGGTTTTAGCAATCTGAACATCATTGACTAGGGTAGACGGGTTAATGAAGAATTTGAAGACAACAAGAATCCTGACCATGTTAGATCTGTGAAAGTGGTACAGGCAAATAATTTTAACATTTGAAGCCAAGGACAAGCCAGCTTTTTCAATTCCAAAGGGTATGTTCAAGAATACTTTCCTTCCTTTGGGCTGCATGGTGTTCCTACAACCTTTCAAATATTAATGGACAGAGTCCTAAAGGTCCATGTCAGGTATGCTACCACTTACTTAGAAGGTGTTCTAATACATTCTGAGAATTGGAGTTCCCATCTGTCTAAGATGTAGGCTGTGTTAGCTTCTCATGAGTCATTCCAGCAGTCAGTGCCTGCAAGAGCAAGGTAGATATGATATAAGTAAAATATTCAGGCTGTGTTATTGCAAGGGGAATTGGGAGGCCTGAGAGCTAAAAGCTGGATACATTATTGTATTCCATGCATTAAGGAAGTGATAGAATTCTTATTGTTAGCTGGGTACTGTCAGACATTTATGCCTATTTTTGCACTTATAGTTTACCCTTTTACAGATTTGACGAAGGGAAAAAATCTTCCTTAAGGTAAGATGAGCACTACTAGCAAATAATGCTTTTAAGTAGTTGGGTCATTCCAGTGACATAGATGCATAACGCCCTATGGCCCAGATGACATGGGTCCGATTAGTGATTCGGGTGACTGATGGAGTGACAGGGAAGGATGTGGGTTCCCATCCTGGGTGGGAGGGTGTTTGTCAATGATGGTCATTTAGGGGTGGTGGCATAGTTCAAAGAGGAACTTGCCCTTGAATGTAATTGAACGTGAGAGGCAGGGCGGGGAGTGGGTAGGACATGTAAAAAGATCCCCACCCCCCAACCCCACTGGAAGAAGTTGAGATGATCAAGCCCCAGGATGCTGTTAGGATTCACGACAAGCCCCAGCAATACTGGAGTTAGTCATGGGGGTAGTAGATAAGTTGGTAGACCAGTCTAGACAAGTTGGTAGACCAGTCTTGGACATGGAATACTGGTAGCTGGAATAGGTAAATGAAGTTCTAAGAGGAACCAAAAAATATTAAAATAAAAAATGCTTCTGAGTAGTTGAAGGAAGTGGTACGTTCAGAACCTGTATTAGTATCTCCAGATTTCAGTAAACCCTTCATAGTTTGTTGTGATGCATCAGAGATGGTGTTAGGAGGCAATGTTTTCACAGCATATTGAGGGAGAAAAATGCCTTAATTGCCTTCTAAGTTGCAAACTAAACGGGGCTGAGAGCAGGTACTTGTCTGGTGGGTACTTTTGCCCAATGAAGTATTTTTTAAAAGACCAGCATTTTATTATTTACCACATTTTCAGTTTGTACATACTGTGCAATCTCTATGCATTGTGCACGTATTACTTTGGCATTGATTTCTAATACAACCATCCTGGAAACTATTTTTTTATCAATCAGTGCTTACATTTATCTTTCAGTAACTTCCTGTTTTTAAGCATGAAAATCCATATATCACAAATAGATGTTCTACTTAGTTTTAATCTCCAGATTAATTTAAAACATGCTCCTTAAACAAAAAATCATTACACACATTAACTGTTTACAGTATTATTTGAAATCACTAATAGATTCATAGGTTCATAGATTAGTACTAGGTTAACTGCCCTTGTGGGCCATTTTAAGCCTAGCCAATTAATCTGTGAGAGAATCAAACCCTGCATTTTGTGTCTGCAAGGAAAATATCTTAACCATTATGCCAACCTCCCTCTCTAATTAACTAGTGATCATAGTTTTTTATCACTATGTTACAAATCTTGACAGTTGGATCAAGGACTGCATTACCTTGTATTAGGGGTCTACTTTACCAAATAGATTTAAGTGTTAGGTACTTTGTTCCATGTTAGTGCCCTTTTCAAACTCAGGTTACCATCCTTGTTGGTGTTTTCTTAAGCTTAGGTTTTCATAAGAATCCCATACAGCCCATTTTGTCTACTAGGTAGTTTTGTTTTTGATCTGTAATGGTTCTCAGTTCCGTATTTTCAACCTCTGTAATAATCTATTTTACCTGTGGTATTGACTGGTTGTCTTTGGTTTTCCATTTTATAGTTAATTGCTCTCTTAGCTACTGTCAGCATTAAAAAAACACTTTTTCCTCTTTAGCGCATACTACTTTACACCACCTCCGCATGAATGTCTCTCTACAGATTAACATATTTTTCAATTCATTTTTTACTGAAGCAATTCCATACACTCCCAAGAACCTATTTTTGAACTACCACATCATCAGCATATGCTTTTTTCTATGGAAACATTTTTTTCCAAGTCTCGTAAGAGTGTAGCAATATTTGTGCAAACATTTCCATTAAAAAATTCCACATTTTCTTGATTCAGTTGTGTATCTGTGGGTAAGACATGTTTCATGCCACTGATCATCTTTACTGTTGCTCTTTTATCATCTCCTCCCAAAATTTTGGTTCTTTTTCCTTTTCCAAATGTTCATTACATTTTCTTTTGGGTCTTTCGTTTTCTTATATGTAGTGTAGCCTATTGGTGGTCTATTTTTAATGTCTGGCTTCCTTTAAAATGGAGACATGCTCATTATTTTTATATTCATCACTATGCCTTTCTTGTCCTTCCATTTGAGCATGTATTCCTAGTCCTGAATCAGATGTATTGACCTACACATGGCTTATAGTATGCCTCCATATATGATAAACCCAAACCACGCTGTTCCTTTGTCAGTGTTAGTTTTTCCTGTTGCACTTTTTCTCTCTTATTATCCGCAAAAATATTTAATTTCCTTTTCCATACCCTTCTATATCTGATATCTTTTTTGATACATATATGACTGACCAACACAAAGACTTAGCAGAGCCAAATATATTTTGTATGTTATTGCCTGTCAGTTGTTGTTGTTGTCTTTCGGCTTTTCTCGGTTAGGGGTCGCCACAGCGGAACTCTGGTCCGCTAATGATTGGCAGTAGATTTTCACGAACGCCGAGGTGCCAGATCGACGTTCAACCTTCAACGAAGACATGCCCATTTACTCATATCTTTCGTACGCCCACCCAACTGCGGGGAGGACATGCAGACTCCACACAGAAGGCACTCCCCACACTCCAGCTGAGAATCGAACGGGAGAACCTCTTGCTGTAAGGCAGTAACGCTACCGCTGCACCACCGCGGAAGTCATGTTCTTGCTTGTCAGTATAAGTAACAATTTCCATAATCTTGTTTTAGTTATAATCTTTGAGTAATTTATTCCCATGTTTCTTTAGCTGTTTGCTCAATATCCTGTTTCAACCAAATTCTCAAGTATTTCATCTTATCAACCCCCCCTGAAAAAAAATGGAAAGTTCATATAAAGTCCTGTATTGGGGCAAAATTCAGGTTGAAGGTTTTTTGCTACATTTACGTTATATGCTGCTGAATTAGTAAAATATTTCAGTTTATCAAATGTAATATGTCAAGCATCAAGCTCAGGATTGATAACATCATAATGTGTTTGCAAAATGGCTACTTTCTCATAAGTATGTGTCTCATTTCTTAGACGGAAGGAGCAAGAGTCAAGTAAGATAAGTTGATCCTTCCAGTTGAACAAGGTGGTTTGGGATTACCTGATTTGAAAGAAATTTTCAGAGCTACACTGTTAAGGCTCCAATACGTAGCATAAGCAGAAACTATAATTCAAAGTGGAAAGGGATGATGATGAAACAGGGAGGAGGATCCAGAAATAAGGAGAATGGTATTTTGGATGCAGACCCTTAAACAGAATAACAAGAGCCATGCAGAATATTATATTCATAAAGTAGCAAAACGTATTCTAAGAACTAGGCCAACACTGGAACAGAGAAAGGAGATTCTGCCAATAGGGATGACTGCAATTAGGGGTACATAGAATAAGCAAGAGGGGTCTGGAATGTACTGGAGAGAACTGGCAAAGGAACCAAGGTATTAGGAGCAAATAATTAGAGAGGTAAAGGTAATAGAATGGGAAGAGGCCAGTAATACATTGGGACTGCATTTCTCTGTCTCTTCCTTGCGTTTTCAGTTTTTCTGCCTTGCTCATTGGCCTTTCTACTCCCCCAGGGGTCTTCACCAAATGCCTCACTACTGTGATTGACTTTTGCAGGCTGAGAGGTATTCAAGTCTTTACTTACTTGGACGACCTGCTTATTCAGCCTTCCTCACCAGAGACCTTGAGTCATCATTTCCACTATGCTATTTGCCTCTTGCAAAGCCTAGAGTTTACGACAGATTTCCAGAAATCCTTCCTGACTCCTTCTCAGGATCATGTTTTTCTTGGGTACAGGCTCCAGACTGTTCCTATGCTAGCTTCCCTGTCACCACCCAAGGCTCTGGCTGTAATTGCATTTGTTCAATCCCTTCTTCCTCATGTCTCTGTTACGAGCAAAGAATTCTTAAGGGCTCTGGGTTACATGGCCTCCACCATTCCTATGCTTCCTGTAGCCAGACTCCATATGTGGATGCTACAGTGGTTCCTAAAGTGAGTCTAGCTTCAAAATTGTCACCCTTTAAACTTTCTAGTTCCTCTGCTTGCATGTCTCAAACTACAGCTTCACTGATGGATTCATAAGCTGTCGCGCAACCCAGGGCTTTCTTTTCAGACCCCAGTCCCCTCTCAGTAACTTTTCTCGGATGCCTCAGACATGGGTGTGGAGCTTCTTTCTCCCCTCTGAAGGATCATGAATTGGCCCATTCATCAGAGGGAGGATCATATCAACATCAAGGAGATGAGAGCTCTTATTCTTGCTCTTTAGGCCTTCCATACTTACTTTCTTCCAGAACCTCTCAAAATTTTTACAGGCAATACTACAGTGATGTGGTACATCAACAAGCAAGGTGGGACAAGGTCCTACCTTTTGTGCATACTAGCTCTTCAGAATTGGGAACTGGCTGCCCAGTATCAGGCGACTTTTCAGGCTGTTTATATTTCTTCAGAACAAAACATTGCATCAGACTCTCCTAGCAGGTCCATAACATGGACTCACGAGTGGATGCTTCACAGAGATGTGTTTTTGGCCATTGTCTACCAGTGGGGTAGTATTTAGGTAGATATTTTTACTTTTCTTCTAAACAGACAACTTCCTCTCTTTTGTACCAGAGTCGTAAGTCCTCTGTCATGGACTGTCTTTTTCTTGGAAGGGAATGTTTCTTTATACCTTCCCTCCCCTTCCTCTCATTCCGAGGGTCCTGCTCAAAATAGAAAAAGACTCTCCAAGAATCTTGCTGGTGACTCCCTTTTGGCCCAGACAGCATTGGTTCCCCTTTATCTGCATCTAGCCAAGGTCAATCACCATGTTACCTCACAGGGTGGACTTTCTCTCACAAGACAAGGGGTCTTTTCATTGATACTCCCTTGTCCACTCTTCAACTGACACTGTGGGTGATAAGGTTTTGATCCTATTTAGGTACCTTTTTTCTGAGGATGTGCTTCGGGCCCTGCAGGAGGCCAGGAAATCATATGTGTCCAAATGGAAGAGAGTTTCAGTCTGTTGCCGTGTTCATAACCTGGATCCTCCTTTTGTGGGAGTTCCTCTGGTTCTCTCTCATTTGTGTGAATTGCTCCATGTTGGGTTAGCTTACTCTTCAGTTTAAAGCTCATGTTTCAACTCTTTCTTCTTGTCTGCCTTTGACTCCTCCTTTGGCCTCTAGATTTGAGGTTAAATAATTTCTTAAAGGCATCCTTCATATTAGACCTCCCAGGAAGCCTATTCCTCCTCCTTGGGAGCTTAATTTTGTCCTTGAAAATTTGACTCAGGCTCCTTTGGAGCCTGCAAGCTACAGTTTGCTTGCAGCACTGTACATGGAAAACTGTTCTTTTGGCCCTTACTTCAGCTAGGAGAGTGTCTGAGCTTCAAGCCCTTATGGCTGTTCCTCCTTTTTATGGTTTTTCATAGGGTCACAGTGTCTCTTCATACTAATCCTTCTTTTATGCCCAAGGTGGGTAATGAATTGTCTCTTAATCAGTCTATTAATTTGCCCATTTTTTTTCCCTTCTCCGTAGTCTGCCAAGGAGAAGGTTCCTCATTCCTTGGATTTGCATAGGCAACTCAGATATTATTAGGATAAGACTAAGGCCATTCTCAAGTCTGAGCAAATTTTTGTTTCCTTTCATCCTAAATCTCTAGGTTTAGCTGTTACTAAACAAATAATTTCTTCGTGGATCTCTAATGCCATTTCTTTTTGTTACTGCTTTCATGTGAAAAGCCTTTCTACTTCTCTAAAGGCTCATTCTACCAGGGCTGTGGCTTCCTGTGGTGCTTTTGTTTCTTCAAAGGCTTGGATACCAGTTCCATCCTTGAGGCTGCTACTTGGACCTCTGTCCATACTTTTACTAAGCATTACAAATTAGATGTTGTTTCCAGGGTGAGTGCTGGCTTTGCAGATCTATCCTGCATGGTTTTCTTGAGGGCTGTTCTGGTCCTTTCTCCTCCCTGGCTTCCTCTTGAGCTTTGTACTTCCCGTGTCATAAAGAACATTGCAGCAGTGATGTGAAGGACATAGTACAGTTGTGTAAAATCTTCATAACAGTAGATGTCCTTTTCTTCACTGTTGCAGTATTTGCTCCCTCCCTCCTCCTACTCCATTTTACCTTCTGGATGCACATGTTCCTCCTTATCTCCTTGGACTGTTGTTCCTCCTGGGTTTTTTCAGTTCTGAGGTCTGTATGTACGTCACCTTTATGCTCTATGCGATGAGGTGGGAGCATGTGTGTGACATATGACATTCTTGAAAACCTAAAGATCTGAAGTAGTTGTCTTAATTTGCTCCTCAACCTGTGGGTTCCCAGATCCATCTCAGATCTGACTCTGGCTCATATTCAGCATCTGATCCAAGCTTAAAGCTCCTCCCCATACATATAATGCTCCTCTCTCCTTCCTCCCTTCAGATGTCATTTGCCGAGCTACATGTCCGCATAGTGACTTGAGCTCTCTGCTGTTAAACTTGTGGTAAAATGCTGTTTTTTGGTGTAAAATCTTTCTGTTTCTTCTCTGTTCTGTTATTTCTCTGCTTTCTACCTCCCCGTCGCGGAGGGGGATTTGACAGGCACTGCCCTAGGGGCAGAGGGGGTCCTAGAAATTACAGGTCTGAAGAACCTTTCTCAGACAGACCCACCCAGCAACCCTGAAAGGTTACCCGACTGCTCGTCTCTGGAGGCAGTGGGGGGCCGTCTCTCACTACACCTAACGGAGTGGGAGTCCATCATAAAAGATCGTTGGTTGTTGCAAATTATGTAAAATGAAACACCAAAACCAGGAGACAATAAAATCAGTCACGCGACAGCAGCTTAGCACTTTCACTCATTTTAATCCAACTGAGCTTCTTCAGAAAAATTGCCTCACTCTCCATTCATTTAAATATAGCATGTCACTACATCACATAACTCAAACCTTAATTAGTCAGTATAAAAATATGTAAATACATATATAATTATCTGTTTATATATAAATTTATACACACAAAATCTATATTTCATTGTATAAAAAACATTTAAATAATAATTATCTAAGCTTTGCTAATAACAAAAAACACTTGATATTGATAGTGCCGTTAAGGCCAGGTATTTGATCTGCTATCAAAGATATTTGCCGTAAACTTTCACGACATTCAAGTAATGTCTTATAATCCCCTGTAAATAAATCAGAATTAACTCTCTCTAACACAAAGAAGGAAAATTTCTTAAAAGAAGGACAAATACTAGCATGAACTGCCAAAGCATTGGTAATGTCTTTCTTTTTTATGGCCAAACAATGCCCATAGACCCTTTTGTTAAGGGCTCTAATAGTCTTGCCAATATCACATGAATCACATTTGGCACAATAAACAACATTTGTGGTGTTACAAGTATATCGGTCTCTAGCCCAAAGGATCTTACCAGTATGTTTGAATTCAGTACAAGAAACTTTACTAACGAACCTACATTGTTTATATCATCCACATGAAAAACTACCTAAAATATTAGATCTTGTGACTGGAATCATACTTTTGTTATTTTCTAATATTGACTTGATGTTAATACTCTTTTTGTAAGTAAAGAGTGGTTTGTCCCCTATTATTTTGACTAATGCTGTATTCCCCATCATAACTTTCCAGTGATCCAAAATGATACTTTTAATGTGTGCCATCTGATTACAAGTAGGAATGGGAAAGGCAAGGGAAAAGTTGTTAACATTTCTATGTGAATCAATCAAATCAGTGTTCCTCTCTTTGTCTCTAATTTTCAAAATACGACAAGCTGAAGTGTCTCTGTGCCCTAAAACTTCCTTAACTATTTTGGCGAGCCAACTTAAATCATAACCTCTTTGTACAAAAAACTGCATGAGTTTCTGTACTTCAATGGCAAAAACTGATTGTTCACTGGTCAACCTATTAAGGCGTATAAATTGGCCTTTGACAACCCCACTTTTCATGTGACTGGGGTGCAGACTTTCTTTATGTAGATATTGGTTTGCAAAGGTGGTCTTTCTAAAAATCTGACTTTTAAAACATTGTGATGGAATGTCATATGTCAGATGTACATCGAAAAAGTCAATGGAGTTACCAAAATCTCCAACTGTAAATCTTAAAAAAATCAGTGGTGTGATTTTAGGTGCTCAACAAAAGCCAAGAAACTAGCCTGATCCCCCTTCCAAAGAAAGATCAAATCATCGATGTAACATCTGTAAAACAGAATGTTATCCAAATAAAGGGGAACGTATAGATGTTTCAATTCCCAATTGGCCATAACTAAATTGGCAAATGAAGGGGCTACCCTTGACCCCATTGCTACTCCAGATGTCTGTTGAAAAAACTGTTGCCAAATCTAAAAAAATTGGTTAGAATCAATTCCATCAAATTACAAACTGTACTAATGATGTTATTTTCAAAAGACGTGTATTGCGTTAAATACTCCCTTAGATATTCCAACCCAATTTCTTGATTGATGCTGGTATACAATGAAGTAACATCAAGACTAGCACAACAAAAATCACCAGAAATTTCAACTTCACTAAGTAATTCCAATAAGTGCCAAGAGTCACGCAGGTAAAATCTAGACTCTTGTACTACTGGATTAAGTAAATTATCCAGCCATATAGAAATGGGCTCAGTTTTAGAGTAAGCAGCAGACACTATGGGTCTGAAAGGGGGGTTGATGCAATCTTTATGTACCTTTGATATACCAAAAAGTACAGCCATTTTGGGATACTCGACTTGTAAATATTCGTGTCAAAATCAAAACATTCTTCACAAAACAAATCGAATAACATTGTATCAAGTTTCAAAAAACAACTTTTGATGAAGTCACTGCTAACAGCCTTATAGCAATCATCCTTGTTTAATAAACCTAAAATGGCTTCTTCATACTTCTTAGTTTTCATAACTACTATTGAACCCCCCTTATCTGCTTTCATAACTCTAAGTTCATTATTTTTACTCAAATCACTAAGAGCCCTTCTTTCCCCTTGAGATAAATTGGAAACATGAGTGTCTCCCCTTAGGTGTCTTAACTGTTGTTCGCAAAGTGTGCCAAACACCTGTATAGTAGGATTTAAGGCTGGATTGTACGTACTTTTTTTCTTAAAATTAACTGACTCCCCACCAACAACTGAAGTGTTGTCAAAAATAAATTTTAAGTTAAGTTTCCTTAAATACAACCTAAAATCTACAATCAACCTGGCAACATTGACAGTGTTGGACGGAATAAAAGAAAAAACACATTTCAAAACAGAAACTACATCATCACTTAATTCTTCACCACTTAGATTCAAAACATTGATGTCAAATGCAAGTCCTTTTTCTGACCCTTCCCTCCGTTCTTGGTTTGCGCTTATTGCGACCACTTCGGAGTCTTTTTGTTGCCAGAGGAATCCATTAGAAAAGGGCCGGCCGCATTGACTGTAACAAGTGGTTTTGCAGACCCATGACCCTCCTGGCCAACCATAACTCTGTTGTTTTGAACCATGTCATTTTGATTTAGATTTTGGTTTCCCAAAGTATTTAAACCAGCACTTATATTATTTTATTCTGATTAACACCAGAATTGGTTACAATGGCATAAGACAATCTCTTCCCCTGTTTAAAAGTCTTGAAATTTAACGGGTAAGCTGAACCTGTAGAATATGAATTCAAATCTCTTTTTAGTTTACCTCGTTTCCTCACAATAACAGACGCCCTGTGTCTATCCACTTTTGCTGTAAAGCCAAAGTATAAAGTATGAAAGGAAGGAAAACAGGGCGACTGCTTAATACTATTATCAAGTGCTTCCAATTCACTCTTAATAGAAATAATGTCTTCTTTGTAATGTGCAACCAAGGCTTTCATTAATGAAATACCGGTGTTATTGAATAGTTCCACTAGTTCTTTATAAAACGTGTCACCATGTGTTACACAATTAGGAAATTTGAAAACTCTCAGTCCTTCTTTTAAGAAGTTTTCCTTCTTTGTATTAGAGAGAGTTAATTCTGATTTATTTACAGGGGATTATAAGACATTACTTGAATGTCATGAAAGTTTATGGCAAATATATTTGATAGCAGATCAATCACCTGGCCTTAACGGCACTATCAATATCAAGTGTTTTTTGTTATTAGCAAAGCTTAGATAATTATTATTTTTATTATTTAAATGTTTTTTATACAACGAAATATAGATTTTTATGTGTATAAATTTATATATAAACAGATAATTATATATGTATTTATATATTTTTATACTGACTAATCAAAGTTTGAGTCATGTGATGTAATGACATGCTATATTTAAATGCATGGAGTGTGTGAGGCAATTTTTCTGAAGAAGCTCAGTTGCATTAAAGTCAGTGAAAGCGCTAAGCTGCTGTCTCGTGATTGATTTTATTGTCTCCTGGTTTTGGTGTTTCATTTTACTTTGTTTCTGGTCTCATTTGCTTGTTGCAAATTATATCCAGAAGCTATTCATTCCCCTTTCTAGAGACACCTACACCTCTCTAACACCTCCTGGGCATACCATAGGGAGGATGCAGCACTGGAAATCACAAAGCTGCTAGGAAAATGAGTCATTCAACCTGTCCCCCAGACCACTCTGGATCAGGCAAGAGGATCAAAGGGCTCAAACAGATGCCATATGCTGCCCGGTTAAAGAAACTCCAGCTCTACTCAGTGGCATACCGACTGCTCAGAGGCGATCTGTGCCTGACGTACAAAGCCATGTCCAACCCGGAATTAATGGACATGCTGCACCTCAGAAAATCCAAATCCCATCGAGCTACGCACTCGAGAGAGTTGAACCTCAGCACTGAAATAAATAGGACTTGCTGGAGGGACAGATTCATAACCCAGAGGCTCCCTTCACTCTGGAATAAAATCCCAGTCCAGGTTAGGCAGAGTCCCTCATTGACTCTCTTCAAGAGGAATCTTGATGAGTGGATGGGAGATCGTAGGTTTACCCCGGGTATCACTTCTGTGTCACTGTTAGACAGAGGCACAGTATACTAACCTCGAAAAAGGGCATAGCAAAATTAATTTAAAATGGGTGGCGAAAGCCAAACACACTCTGGCTAGGCTTATAAATGCCCTAGGGCAAATAGCCTAGTATGAACCTATGAACCTATAAGTGTAAGCAGAGGCTTGGGAGATGAAACATTTACAATTTGCCTGTGTCCATTAGAGATACAGGTGCCAAGCCAGGAATGAATTTCCTGTTCCCCATTCAGTTGTCCAAGTTACACTTGAATTTTGTTAAAGAGGAGCTCTGCTTTGCATGAATGGAGGGATTTTCTTTGCAACCAGTATTTGGCAAGGCATTAAGTTAACCTCTTCTCATGGAATGGTCATATTTTTGTTTAGTTAAAACACACCAGTAACTCATCTGTCTGGGGGTGGTACACTGAAATTTTAGGTTACTTGACTTTCAAGCACTGGCATACTTGATAAATTACTTAGATATAAACAGAGTACCCTGGTCAGTGAGCATTTTACTAAGTGTCCCTACTCTTGAAAATAAGACAAAATCCTTGGCTACAAATTTACTTTTACTCTTACATAAGGAAATAGCCTCAAGGTACTTACTTGTTTAGTCCAAAATAACCAAGATTTATTGAACCTCACGACTGAGTTTACCAATGACCCAACAATGTCTGTGGCAGTATGCTCAAATGCCAAATATACAGAATGCACTGAAATCAAAGATTTTTAAAGCCTGAGTTAGGAGCTGTCTTCAGGGATTCAAGGAAGTCAGCAGAGTTCTTCTCCACTTATTGTACATACTGTGCAATCTCTATGCATTGTGCACGTATTACTTTGGCATTGATTTCTAATACAACCAACCTGGAAACTAGTTTTTTGTCAATCAGTGCTTACATTTATCTTTCAGTAACTTCCTGTTTCTAAGCATAAAAATCCATATATCACAAACAGATGTTCTACTTAGTTTTAATCTCCAGATTAATTTAAAACATGCTCCTTAAACAAAAAGTCATTACACACTTTAACTGTTTACAGAATTATTTGAAATCATTAATAGATTCATAGGTTCATAGATTAGTACTAGGTTAACTGCCCTTGTGGGCCATTTTAAGCCTAGCCAATTAATCTGTGAGAAAATCAAACCCTGCATTTTGTGTCTGTAAGGAAAATATCTTAACCATTATGCCAACCTCCCTCTCTAATTAACTAGTGATCATAGTTTTTTATCACTATGTTACAAATCTTGACAGTTGGATCAAGGATTGCATACCTTGTATTGGGGGTCTACTTTACCAAATAGATTTAAGTGTTAGGTACTTTGTTCCATGTTAGTGCCCTTTTTAAACTCAGGTTACTATCCTTGTTGGTGTTTTCTTAAGCTCAGGTTTTCATAAGAATCCCATACAGCCCATTTTGTCTACTAGGTAGTTTTGTTTTTGATCTGTAATAGTTCTCAGTTCCGTATTTTCAACCTCTGTAATAATCTATTTTACCTGTGGTATTGACTGGTTGTCTTATGGTTTTCCGTTTTATAGTTAATTGCTCTTTTAGCTACTGTCAACATTAAAAAACACTTTTTCCTCTTTAGCGCATGCTACTTTCCACCACCTCCGCATGAATGCCTCTCTACTGAGGTTAAATTCTCTTCCGAGTATAAGGATTAACATATTTTTCAATTCATTTTTTACTGAAGCAATTCCATACACTCCCAAGAACCTCTTTTTGAACTACCACATCATCAGCATATGCTTTTGTCTGTGGGAACATTTTTTCCAAGTGTCGTAAGAGTGTAGCAATATTTGTGCAAACATTTCCATTAAAAAATTCAACATTTTCTTGATTCAGTTGTGCATCTGTGGGTAAGACATGATCTGAAGTAGGAATGTTCATTTGTCTGCAACCTGTGGGTTACGGATCCGATATCGGATCCGAGCCGGCAACTTGTTACAAGCTAATGGATCCGAGCTCCTAGCCCCTCCCTTCACCCATAATCCCCTGCTAACCCTCCATGACCTCAGATCTAGTTTGCCGCTCTTGTGAAGGCTGGATCTTTTTGAGCTCCGTCAGTTAAGTCAAAAAAAGTTAACTTTTTGAATTATTTCTTGTCAGGAAATATTTTTTTTGTTGTTTAAAGTAATATTATATAGTGTGTCTGTGTTAGGTTCCTTAAATTTTTTATTAATACCCTCCCTTCGCTGGTCGCTAGTGTGTGAGTGTTTTTTGTGTGTCTTTTGGGGCCTGTGTGTGTGTGTAGTTGTATTTTTCTTCTATTTTAGTTAAAAAAAAAAAAAAGGGAATGGCTGAGGCTCCAAAAGCCATATTTTCTAAATGTACCGAGTGTGGCCATAAGCTCTCCCCGGCTGATGGCCACACTCGGTGCTCGGGTGCCTTGGGGTTGAACACCTCACCTCGGGCTGTACTATCTGTGCAGCGTTCAACCCCAGGGCACTGAAAGAACAGAGGTCGAAGCTGGTCCTGGCGGGACTTCTACCCCCGGATTCAGCTTCGGCCTCCGCTACTTCTACTACTTCTGTGGGCTCCGTCACAGCCTGTGATGGTTGCCACTCCTGCCCCCCTGCCTCCGACTGGGACTCAAACTCCCTCTAAAGTGTCGGAGGACAGGGAGGCCAGGAGGGAAACGGAGGAGAAGCACCAAGCGGCGGCCGAGACCTCCGTTTCGGCCCCGCCAGCTAAGCGGGCTTCTCCCTCCATTGCTTCTAGGTCTCCTCCTCCTCGGCTCCGATCCCCTTCTTTCTCCCCGGGGCCCGAGGAGGAGGAGACCCGATCTCCGTCGAGGTCATCGAGGCGGCATTCCAGGCCTGCCTCGGTGGCCTCTTCAAGATCTACATTTAGTTTATCTGATGCAGACTTGGACCGGATGATGCGAAGGTTCATCCAGGCCCAGCTGCAGATGGGAGTGCTCTTGCCTCCCCCCCCCTCAGGGGGGGAGCTCGACACCTTTTTTCCACCCAATTGCTCCTTCTCCGACCCGGTACCCGGGTTCGGAGCACTCGGAGCCGAGCAGCCTTGGAGCCGGGGGTGGGTCGGCGCCGACAGTACTTGGTACTTCGGATCCGACCCTACCCTCGATTCTGTCGGATCCAACCTCTCGGAGCCGTGGTCCGAGCTTCGGATCCGGGGGATTCAGTGTGCCTTCGACTCCGTCCAGGTCGGAGCACACTGGTCCCTCGGATCCGACGGTCTCGGCGCCGGCTCCGATCCCTTCATCGGATCCGAGTGGGAGCCGACTTTCGGATCCATTGGAGAGTGGCTCTCCCTCGGCATTCGATGTTGTGGAGAGGGCTCTGTTGAGAGCATCCGGACCCCCGGTCCTTGCATCGACTCCTCCCTGCACTCCCTCTTTGCTTGGCCAGGCTTCCATCACCCGGCCAAAGGGACAGCCTGCTTCGATGTCACAGATAGTTCCATTGGAACAGGATGTTGCTGGCGAGGCCTCCTCGGACAGTCCCCCCGAGGAAGCTCCCCGCAAGCATAAGTGCAAAAGGAGGCACGTGGACTCCCCTGAGTCCTTAACCGAGGACACGGACTTGGAGGAAGGGGAAGGCTCCCCAAGATCACCCCCTGAGGATGTCTCCTTTGGAGACATCATGGAGATGCTAAGAATCAGAGGTGGGTGGTCTGCCCCCAAGTCTTCCTCTGACGAGTCCGTGTTTCTGGAGGCATTCGAGGCAGGCCCGTCTACCTCCTGGGTGTCCCCTCCAGCCGATCCCCTGGTGGACCTTATTACCACCAGGGCATGGAAGGATCCGGACACCGTAGAGCCAATACCCAAATGACCGGATAGGATTCTTAGCCCCCCCTCAGACCGGTCTCATTGGAGTAAGGGCCCCCCTGTAGATGCCATGTTGACGGCGGCAGCCACAAAGAGGGAATTGGCTCAGGAGAGTCCCTCAGTCCATCCACCGAGCAAAGAGTCCCGTTTGATGGATCGCTTAGGGAAGCAAGTCTTTAGTTCAGCGACCTTCTCAGTAAGGTCTCTGAACTATATGGCACATGTCATCAGGATGCAGCGGGATCTTATCAAAGAATATGCTGCATCCCCCCCTGAGTCCATGTCGGAGGAGGATAAACAATTGTACTCCACCCGAATGGCCACTCTGAGATCTGTTTCAAACACCTCTATGCGGCTATTGTCCCACGCCACAGAGGGAGCCGCTAGGGCCAGTGGAGCAGGCCTAGTCATGAGATGTCAGGCCTGGCTCCGTCATTGCGACTTTACGGAGCCCTTTTAAAGCGTCCTTCGCGAACGCCCTCTTTGATGGTTCTGTCCTTTTTGGCAAAACAGTTCGCGAGACGCTTGTCCAGAGCGAGAAGGACGGGAAGACGTTGTCTGCCGTCGGAGTCCGCTTCTCTGCTCCCCAGCGGTCCTTTTCAAGGAACCAAAAGGGTCAGAAGAAGATGTGGTTCCGAAAATCACAACATTCCCAACCAGCTCCGGACAACCAGTCCTACTGTGGCATAGGTGGACAGGGAGGACGTCGCCCTAGGGGCAGAGGGGCTCCGAGAAATTTCGGGTCCAGAGAACCTTTCTCTGAACGGCCCGCGCAGCAACCCTGAGGGGTTGCTCGGCTGCTCCACTCTGGAGGCAGTCGGGGGGCGTTTTTCGAAGCATCTAGCGGCATGGTAGTCCATCACAACAGACCGCTGGGTGCTTCGCATCATATCCAGAGGGTACAAAATACCAATTCTCCATGTCTCCCAATCCAAGAACCTCCCCGATGTACCACCCGATCACAGGGAGGCCGCAGCCGTAGAAATACAGCAGCTGCTAAGAAAACGAGCCATCCAGCCCGTCCCCCAAGACCAGCTCGGATTAGGGTTCTACTCCAGGTTCTTTTGGTGCCAAAAGACGGGGATCTGAGACCCATCCTAGACCTTTCCGCTTGAACCTGTCAGTAACCAAGGAAAAATTCGAATGGTCACTCTTCAATCTATCCTCCCCTTCTGAGGGAGAACGATTGGATGTGCTCTATAGACCTCAAGGATGCATATTACCACATCTTAATGGACAAATGATCCAGGAGGTTCCTTCGCTTCCGGCTGGGAGCCAGTCACTACCAGTTCAGGGTCCTTCCCTTTGGCCTCACCACAGCCCCCCGGGTGTTCACCAAAGTGTTAGCAGTGATTGCGGCTCACCTGAGACTCCAGGGAATTCAGGTCTTCCCGTACCTGGACGACTGGCTCCTGACCGCACCAACAAGGCATCTACTTTGCTCAGCCAGAGACTTCTTTCTCCATCTAGCCCAACAACTAGGCATTACTATCAATGTCGGCAAATCCCTACTGGCTCCAACACAGATCATAGAATTTATAGGTGCCAGAATAAACACCAGAGATTTGCGAGCCTTCCTAACTGCGGAGAGAATCAGAAATCTTCAACTTCATGTGCGGGCTATCCTTCTTTCAGAGGCTTCACCAGCGGAATTGATCCTGAGGGCACTAGGCTCCATGGCAGCAGCGATTACACTCCTTCCATGCTCCCGTTTGAACATGCGAGTCCTGCAATGGACTCTGTTAGTGCAATGGTCCTTCCTATCCCTCCCTCTCCACCATCCCATTGCTATCAGCAAGGCTTGCAGAAGGGCGTTACTATGGTGGCTCCAAGCATCAAACTTCCAGACCCTTCTGCACCTCTCCCCCCATCACCATGGTGACCACGGATGCTTCCCGCCTCGGGTGGGGGGCATTACTCAGGCAGGACAGTCCAAGGCACATGGAATGATACAGAGACCTCCCTGCATATCAACGTTCTGGAGATGAGAGCGGTGCTGTTAGCGTTGCAAGCACTTCAGAGCTTCCTCCCCGCAGGAACGATTGCAATTCACTCGGACAACATGTCAGAGGTCTGGTATATCAACAAACAGGGGGGAACCAGATCTTATCCTCTTTGCCGCGAAGCCATGAGAGTGTGGGAATGGGCGATCTCCACCAACCGCTTTCTGATTGCAACGCACATTCCGGGGAGGACCAACATCCTAGCGGACAAGCTCAGCCGCTCCCTTCTTACTCCCTATGAGTGGTCTCTCAATCCTCTAGTAGCGAAGCAGATATTTGCAACTTGGGGGCAACCCTGCTGCGATCTTTTTGCATCTCCATCAAACGCCAAATGCGACAATTTCTTCGCTCTAATCCCCCCACCAGGGGAATCTCCAAGAGATGCTCTGGTGCATGCTTGGCCACCCGGTCTACTCTATGCCTATCCTCCTCTTCCAATGATGATACAACTGTTACAGAAAGCCTCGTGGTTGGGGAGCAAAATGATTCTCATTGCCCCATTCTGGCCTCGACAAATTTGGTTCCCTTACCTGTGGTCTCACCGTGTGAATCACCCTTGGATTCTAGATCCCATCCGGATCTCATCTCCCATCCATCGGACTTGCCAACTCCAAACCTGGACAATCTGAAACTGACAGCTTGGTTGCTCCAGTTCCACTCCTAGTTAGGACTCGGTATCTCTTCACAAGTCAAAGCCATCCTCGTGGCAGCACATAAGCCCTCCACCAGGAAGGTATATCACAGCAAATGGAAACGTTTTCCATCTGGGCGGAGCCGAGCTAGATCCCTTACGGCTCCTCTTCCATCCATTTTAGACTTCCTAACTGAACTCTTTCAAGAGGGTGCTAGTTGTTCAACTGTCAAAGTGCAATTGGCAGCCATTTCTCATTATCATGTGGGACATGATACAGGACCCTTGATGTCAGCCAAATTGTGTAAAACCTTTCTCAAGGGTACCTTTTTACTTAGACCTCCTGTAAAAGAAGCCGTACCCCCATGGGATCTTACTTTAGTTCTTCAAGCCTTGACTGCTCCACCCTTTGAACCCGCTGCTTCAGTGGACCTCAAATTCTTGTCATGGAAAACGGCATTCCTTGTAGCCATTACTTCAGCGAAAAGAGTGTCGGAACTTCAGGCTCTTTCTGTAAAACCTCCGTACCTGATTTTTCACCCTGATAGAGTGTACCTCAGGATCAATCCCTCCTTTCTTCCCAAAATAGCATCAGAAACCAACATAAACCAATCCATAAATTTACCGGTTTTCTTCCCTAAATATCAAAATAAGGGTGAATACAAGCTGCAGTCATTGGATGTTCATAGGCAGCTTCATTTTTATACCCATAGGACGGCTGGCCATAGACAATCCGACCAGCTGTTTGTTTCCTTTGCCAAATTTAACTTGGGGAAAGCTATCTCTAAAGTATCTTTATCTCGCTGGATTTCCCAATGTATCCTGCTAGCTTATCAAGCCTCGGGTAGACCCGCACCAGAAGGAGTTCGTGCTCATTCCACTCGCTCCATTTCTACTTCTGCGGCTTTCAAGTCTAGAGTTCCTTTGGATGATATTTGTTCTGCAGCCACTTGGGCTTCATCTCATACCTTTATCAACCACTACAAGCTAGACCTGCTTTCTAGAGGGAGAGCATCCTTTGGCTCTGTGGTGCTTCATAATACCCTTCCATGATGGCCACCCAGGGTGCAGGTAGCTGGGGACTCTGTCCCACAGGTTGCAGACAAATGAACATTCCTACTTCAGATTTAGAAGTTATGTACTCACCATAACGTTCCATCTGAGTAGGTAGTTCATTTGTCTGCAACCACCCCCCCCTCCTTCCCACTGACCTTCTTTGGATCTATTAGTTTTTTTAGATATCCTTTGTTGGATATATATGGAGAGGCAAACTCGATCTGAGGTCATGGAGGGTTAGCAGGGGATTATGGGTGAAGGGAGGGGCTAGGAGCTCGGATCCATTAGCTTGAAACAAGTTGCCGGCTCGGATTC
Source organism: Protopterus annectens (assembly GCF_019279795.1). NCBI lineage: Eukaryota > Metazoa > Chordata > Ceratodontiformes > Protopteridae > Protopterus > Protopterus annectens. The sequence goes on from NC_056731.1 coordinate 1,599,738,352, forward strand.
GATATCGGATCCGTAACCCACAGGTTGCAGACAAATGAACTACCTACTCAGATGGAACGTTATGGTGAGTACATAACTTCTAATTTCATGCCACTGGTCATCTTTACTGTTGCTCTTTTATCATCTTCTCCCAAAATTTTGGTTCATTTTTCCTTTTCCAAATGCTAATTGCATTTTCTTTTGGGTCTTTCGTTTTCCTATATGTAGTGTAGCCTATTGGTGGTCTATTTGTAATGTCTGGCTTCCTTTAAAATGGAGACATGCTCATTATTTTTATATTCATCACTATGCCTTTCTTGTCCTTCCATTTGAGCGTGTATTGCAAGTCCTGAAACAGATGTATTGACCTACACATGGCTTATAGTATGCTATGATCAACCCAAACCACGCTATTCCTTTGTCAGTGTTAGTTTTTCCTGTTGCACTTTTTCTCCCTTATTATCCGCAAAAATATTTAATTTCCTTTTCCATACCCTTCTATATCTGATATCCTTTTTGATACATATATGACTGGCCAACACAAAGAATTAGCAGAGCCAAATATATTTTGTATGTTATTGCCTGTCAGTTGTTGTTGTTGTCTTTCGGCTTTTCCCGGTTAGGGGTCGCCACAGCGGAACTCTGGTCCACTAATGATTGGCAGTAGATTTTCACTAACGCCGAGGTGCCAGCTCGACGTTCAACCTTCAACGAAGACACGTCCATTTATGCATGTCTTTCGAATGCCCACCCAACCGCGGGGAGGACATGCAGACTCCACACAGAAGGCACTCCCCGTACTCCAGCCGAGAATCGAACGGGAAAACCTCTTGCGGTGAGGCAACATCGCTACCGCTGCACCACCGTGGAAGTCATATTATTGCTTGTCAGTATAAATAACAATTTCCATAATCTTGTTTTAGTTATAATCTTTGAGTAATTTATTCCCATGTTTCTTTAGCTGTTTGCTCAATATCCAGTTTTAACCAAATTCTCAAGTATTTCATCTTAACAACGCCCCTCCGGAAAAAAAATTGGAAATTCATATACAGTCCTGTGTTGGGGCAAAATTCAGGTTGAAGGTTTTTTGCTACATTTACTCTATATGCTGCTGAATTAGTAAAATATTTCAGTTTATCAAATGTAATATGTCAAGCATCAAGCTCAGGATTGATAACATCATAATGTGTTTGCAAAATGGCTACTTTCTCATAAGTATGTGTCTCATTTCTTAGAAGGAAGGGGCAAGAGTCAAGTAGGATAAGTTGATCCTTCCAGTTGAACAAGGTGGTTTTGGGATTACCTGATTTGAAAGAAATTTTCAGAGCTACACAGTTAAGGCTCCAATACGTAGCATAAGCTGAAACTATAATTCAAAGTGGAAAGGGATGATGATGAAACAGGGAGGAGGATCCAGAAATAAGGAGAATGGGATTTTGGATGCAGACCCTTAAACAGAATAACAAGAGCCATGCAGAATATTATATTCATAAAGTAGCAGAACGTATTCTAAGAACTAGGCCAACACTGGAACAGAGAAAGGCGATTCTGCCAGTAGGGATGACTGCAGTTAGGGGTACATAGAATAAGCAAGAGGAGTCTGGAATGTACTGGAGAGAACTGGCAACCAAGGTATTAGGAGCAAATAATTAGAGAGGTAAAGGTAATAGAATGGGAAGAGGCCAATAATACATTTGGACTGCATTTTTCTGTCTCTTCCTTGCGTTTTCAGTTTTTCTGCCTTGCTCATTGGCCTTTCTACTCCCCCAGGGGTCTTCACCAAATGCCTCACTACTGTGATTGACTTTTGCAGGCTGAGAGGTATTCAAGTCTTTACTTACTTGGACGACCTGCTTATTCAGCCTTCCTCACCAGAGACCTTGAGTCATCATTTCCACTATGCTATTTGCCTCTTGCAAAGCCTAGAGTTTACGACAGATTTCCAGAAATCCTTCCTGACTCCTTCTCAGGATCATGTTTTTCTTGGGTACAGGCTCCAGACTGTTCCTATGCTAGCTTCCCTGTCACCACCCAAGGCTCTGGCTGTAATTGCATTTGTTCAGTCCCTTCTTCCTCATGTCTCTGTTACGAGTAAAGAATTCTTAAGGGCTCTGGGTTACATGGCCTCCACCATTCCTATGCTTCCTGTAGCCAGACTCCATATGAGGACGCTACAGTGGTTCCTAAAGTGAGTCTAGCTTCAAAATTGTCACCCTTTAAACTTTCTAGTTCCTCTGCTTGCATGTCTCAAACTACAGCTTCACTGATGGATTCATAAACTGTCGCACAACCCAGGGCTTCCTTTTCAGACCCCAGTCCCCTCTCAGTAACTTTTCTCGGATACCTCAGTCATGGGTGTGGAGCTTCTTTCTCCCCTCTGAAGGATCAGGAATTGGCCTATTCATCAGAGGGAGGATCATATCAACATCAAGGAGATGAGAGCTCTTATTCGTGCTCTTTAGGCCTTCCATACTTACTTTCTTCCAGAACCTCGTAAAATCTTTACAGGCAATACTACAGTGATGTGGTACATCAACAAGCAAGGTGGGACAAGGTCCTACCTTTTGTGCAGACTAGCTTTTCAGGATTGGGAACTGGCTGCCCAGTATCAGGTGTCTCTTCAGTCTGTTTATATTTCTTCAGAACAAAACATTGCATCAGACTCTCCGAGCAGGTCCATAACATGGACTCACGAGTGGATGCTTCACAGAGATGTGTTTTTGGTCATTGTCTACCAGTGGGGTACTATTTAGGTAGATATTTTTACTTCTCTTCTAAACAGACAACTTCCTCTCTTTTGTACCAGAGTTGTAAGTCCTCTGTCATGGACTGTCTTTTTCTTGGAAGGGAATGTTTCTTTATGCCTTCCCTCCCCTTCCTTTCATTCCGAGGGTCCTGCTCAAAATAGAAAAAGACTGTCCAAGAATCTTGCTGGTGACTCCCTTTTGGCCCAGACAGCATTGGTTCCCCTTTCTCTGCATCTAGCCAAGGGCAATCACCACGTTACCTCACAGGGTGGACTTTCTCACACAAGACGAGGGGTCTTTTCATTGATACTCCCTTGTCCACTCTTCAACTGACACTGTGGGTGACAAGGTTTTGATCCTATTTAGGTACCTTTTTTCTGAGGATGTGCTTCGGGCCCTGCAGAAGGCCAGGAAACCCACTACCAGGAAATCATGTGTGTCCAAATGGAAGAGAGTTTCAGTCTGGTGCCTTGTTCATAACCTGGATCCTCCTTTTTTGGGAGTTCCTCTGGTTCTCTCATATTTATGTGAATTGCTCCATGTTGAGTTGGCTTACGCTTCATTTTAAAGCTCATGTTTCAACTCGTTCTTCTTGTCTGCCTTTGACTCCTCCTTTGGCCTCTAGATTTGAGGTTAAATAATTTCTTAAAGGCATCCTTCATATTAGACCTCCCAGGAAGCCTATTTCTCCTCCTTGCTTGAGGGCTTAATTTTGTCCTTCAAAAATTGACTCAGGCTCCTTTTGAGCCTGCAAGCTACAGTTTCTTTGCAGCACTGTACATGGAAAACTGTTCTTTTGGCCCTTACTTCAGCTAGGAGGGTGTCTGAGCTTCAAGCCCTTATGGCCGTTCCTCCTTTTTATGGTTTTTCATAGGGTCACAGTGTCTCTTCATACTAATCCTTCTTTTATGCTCAAGGTGGGTAATGAATTGTCTCTTAATCAGTCTATTAATTTTCCCATTTTTCCCTTCTCCGCAGTCTGCCAAGGAGAAGGTTCCTCATTCCTTGGATTTGCATAGGCAACTCAATTATTATTAGGATAAGACTAAGGCCATTCTCAAGTCTGAGCAACTTTTTGTTCCCTTTCATCCTAGGTCTCTAGGTTTAGCTGTTACTAAACAAATCATTTCTTTGTGGATCTCTAATGCCATTTCTTTTTGTTACTGCTTTCATGTGAAAAGCCTTTCTACTTCTCTAAAGGCTCATTCTACCATGGCTGTGGCTTCCTTCTGGTGCTTTTTTTTTTTTTTTTTTCAAAGGCTTGGATACCAGTTCCATCCTTGAGGCTGCTACTTGGACCTCTGTCCATACTTTTACTAAACATTACAAATTAAATGTTGTTTCCAGGGTAGTGTTGGCTTTGCCAGAGCTATCCTGCATGGTTTTCTTGAAGGCTGTTCTGGTCCTTTCTCCTCCTTGGCTTCCTATTGAGCTTTGTACTTCCCGTGTCGTAAAGAATATTGCCGCAGTGATATGAAGGACATAGTACAGTTGTGTAAAATCTTCATAACAGTAGATGTCCTTTTCTTCACTGGTGCAGTATTTGCTCCCTCCCTCCTCCTCCTCATTTTTTCCTTCTGGATGCACATGTTCCTCCTTTTCTCCTTGGACTGTTGTTCCTCCTGGGTTTTTTCAGTTCTGAGGTCTGTACGTATGTCACCTTTATGCTCTATGCCATGAGCTGGGAGCATGTGTGTGACATATGACATTCTTGAAAACCTAAAGATCTGAAGTAGTTGTCTTCATTTGGTCTTCAACCTGTGGATTCCCAGATCCGTCTCAGATCTGACTCTGGCTCATATTCAGCATCTGATCCAAGCTTAAAGCTCCTCCCCATACCCATAATGCTCCTGTCTCCTTCCTCCCTTCAGATGTCATATGCCGGGCTACATGTCCGCATATTGACTCGAGCTTTGTGCTGTTAAAGTTGTGGTAAGTGCTGTTTTTGGTGTAAAATCTTTCTTTTTCTTCTCTGTTCTGTTATTTCTCCGCTTTCTACCTCCCCGTCATGGAGGGGGATTTGACAGGCACTGCCCTAGTGGCAGAGCGGGTCCTAGAAATTACAGGTCTCGAGAACCTTTCTCGGACAGACCCGCCCAGCAACCCTGAAGGGTTACCCGACTGCTCGTCTCTGGAGGCAGTGGGGGGCCATCTCTCACTACACCTAACGGAGTGGGAGTCCATCACAAAAGATCATTGGTTGTTGCAAATTATGTAAAATGAAACACCAAAACCAGGAGACAATAAAATCAAGTCACGCGACAGCAGCTTAGCACTTTCACTCACTTTAATGCAACTGAGCTTCTTCCGAAAAATTGCCTCACACTCTCCATTCATTTAAATATAGTGTGTCACTACATCACATGACTCAAACCTTAATTAGTCAGTTAAAAATATGTAAATACATATATAATTATCTGTTTATATATAAATTTATACACATAAAATCTATATTTGGTTGTATAAAGCACATTTAAATAATAAAAATAATAATTATCTAAGCTTTGCTAATAACAAAAAACACTTGATATTGATAGTGCCATTAAGGCCAGGTATTTGATCTGCTATCAAAGATATTTGCCATAAACTTTCACGACATTCAAGTAATTGGTGTTTCATTTTACTTTGTTTCTGGTCTTGTTTCCTTGTGCTTGTTGCAAATTATATCCAGAAGCTATTCATTCCCCTTTCTAGAGCTACCTACACCTCTCAAACACCTCCTGGATGTACCATAGGGAGGATGCAGCACTGGAAATCACAAAGCTGCTAGGAAAATGAATCATTCAACCTGTCCCCCCAGACCACTCTGGATCAGGCATTTATTCCAAGCTCTTTTTGGTGCCAGAAAAAAAAAACAGGGGAACCTAAGACCCATTTTGGATCTTTTCACCTTGAACCTGTCAGTGGCCAAGATGAAGTTCCAGATGTTCACCCTTCAATCTATCCTGCCCTTCCTGCAGTAGAACGATTGTATGAGCTCGATCGACCTCCAGGATGCGTACTGTCACATCAAAATGGACAGGCGCTCTCGGATGTTTCTCCGCTTCCGGCTAGGAGCCAATCATTACCAGTTCAGAGAGCTCCCCTTTGGTCTTAACACAGCCCCCAGGGTGTTTACCAAAGTGATGTCAGCAGTAGCTGCTCACCTGAGACTCCAGGGTGTACAGGTATTCCCCTTCCTGGACAATTGGCTCCTCGCTACCCCTGCCAGGCATCAACTTTGTCAAGCAAGGGATTCCTTTCTTCTCCTGGCCCAGAGGTTGGGCATTACCATCAATCTCAACAGATCATCTCTGGATCCAGTCCAAATGTTAGACTTCAATGAGGCATGTTTAGACACATTTCAAACCAAAGTTTTTCTTACTCCAGACAGGATATGCACTCTGAAGCTACACGTTCTTTGCATTCTTCAAGCTCTGTTCCAACCGCGGAGATAGTATTAAGGGTGCTGGGTTCCATGAGGGCCACAATCAATCTCTTACCCTTAGCCCGCCTTCACATGCAGATTCTTCACTGGACCCTTGCAGTGCAGTGGTCCTGGTTAGATCATCCGTTGATTCACCCTGTCTAAATCTCTTGAGTGTGCATAGGCTCCCTTCTGTGGTGGATTTATTCCTCGGACCTTGTTTGGGGTCATCCCTTTCTTCCACCTTTCCCAATGGCCACGGTCACTATGGACGCCTCCCAGCTAGGGTGGGGAGGGCACTGCTTGGGAAAGACAGTTTAAGGTATACGGTCCCCCTAAGATACCAGATTGCATATCAGTGTCCTGGAGATGAGGGCGGTGCTTCTAGCTTAGCAGGCTCTCCATGCCCATCTTCCTTCAGGAACGATTGCTATCCAGACAGACAATATGTCAGTGGTCTGGTACATCAACAAGCAGGGGGGAACCAGATCTTATCCCCTATGTCACGAGGCCATGAGAGTATGGGAGTGGGTGATCTCCACCGGCCGTTTTCTGGTGGCAACGCACATTCCGTGGAAGTCCAGCATTCTTGCGGATAGGCTTAGCAGATGTATTCTGATGCCGTATCAGAATGGATCTTTCACAAGTGGGCTCAGCCTTACTTCAATCTCTTCGCTTCTCTTTCCAATGTGAAATGCAGCAAGTTCTTCTCTCTGAACCCAGGCCCCCAGAGACACTCTGATTCATGCTTGGCTCCCCGGTCTTCTGTATGCTTATCCTCCTCTTCCCTTAATACCAAAATTCTTTCAGAAGGCTCACAGGCTGGGGAGCCTAGTAATCCTCATTGCCCCATTCTGGCCTTGCCAAGTATGGTTTCCTTCTCTGTGGTCTCATCTGGTGGCTGCACCATGGGTCCAATTCCGGATGTCATCTCTCATCCCTCAGGGATTCCCCATCCAGACTTGGTCAGGTTAAAGCTCACTGCTTGGCTGCTCCAGTTCCCATGATAGTCAAGACTCCCTGCTTATCCTCTCCTGTCAAAAGAATCCTGGTGATGGCCCATAAGTCTTCCACCCGAAAGGTATACTCCAGTAAATGGAGACTTTTTCTATCTGGGCATCACAACCTGCACAAGACCATTTCACTGCCCCTGTTTCAGCCGTGCTGGAATTTTTCAACAAGGTGCTAGTTTTTCCGCAGACAAAGTTCAACTTGCTGCAATTTGTAATGGTCATGTGGGGATAATATGGCTTCTTTAACATCATCAAAGCTTTGCAAGCCCTTCCTCAAAGGTACCTTTCTTTTTCGACCTTCGGTGAAGGACCCTACACCACCATGGGATCTTATGCTAGTACTTCAGGCCTTAGTTTTGCCTCCCTTTGAACCTGCAGCTTCAGTAGATCTGCATTTTCTATCCTGGAAGGCTGCCATTACTTCCACTAGGAGAGCTTTGGAACTTCATGCTTTGTCAGTCAAAACCCCTTATATGATTTTTCATAAGGACAGGGTGTCCTTGTGCACTAATCCATCTTTTCTTCCTAAAGTAGCTGCAGAGGCCAACATTAATCAGGCGATCAATCTCCCGGTCTTCTTTCCAAACCTTCAGAATAAGGGAGAATACAAATTGCATTTATTAGATGTGCACAGACAGTTGCGTTTCTACTTGCACAGGGCAAAAACCTTAATCTGACCAACTTTTCATCTCTTACTCAAAACCCTTTTTAGGGAATCCAATCTCTAAAGTTACTATTACCCATTGGATTTTCCAATGTATCATTCGGGTGTATTCTGTTAGTCATGTGAAAGGACATTCCACCAGATCTATGGCCACTTTGGTTGCTTTTTGGTCCAGAGTTTCATTAGATGATATTTGTTCTGTTGCTACTTGGTCCTCTTCTCATACCTTCATCTCACATTATAAATTGGACATTGTATCCAGGAGTAGGGCATCCTTTGGCTCTGCAGTGCTCTGGAATATCCTTCCATGAGTGCCTCCCAAGTGTTTAGTAGCTGGGGACTCTGTCCCCCAGGTGGAAGACCAAATGAAGACAACTACTTCAGATAAAGACGTTATGTACTCACCATAACATTCCATCTGAGTAGTAGTTCTTCTTTTGTCTTCAACCATCCCTCCTTCCTTCCGCTGGCCATGTGTCAACTGTTGGTTGCTCCTACGACTTCTGGAGGTGGTCACTGTAAGGGTGCCTCTTGTCCTTATCCCTGCTGACTTTTTTCATAGGGACAAAGTTCTGTTGGATCGGGTGAGAGTATTAGATTGGGCAGCAAACTCAATCTGAAGGGAGGAAGGAGACAGGAGCATTATGGGTATGGGGAGGAGCTTTGAGCTTGGATCAGATGCTGGATATGCGGCCGAGTCAGATCCGAGATGGATCCGGGAACCCACAGGTTGAAGACAAATGAAGACAACTACTCAGATGGAACGTTATGGTGAGTACATAGCTTCTTTTTTTAGGTATACTGGCTGCACGTCATGCTACCCTTGGCAGTAGATCCCTTTAGTTACGAATACTGCAACAATGACGAGAAGGTTATCTACCATTGGGTAAGATTTTCACAACTATACTTTCTAAATACAAAGCAATTAGTAATGGTGAATGTGGACAGCCCTGCCTAGTTCTTCTCATAAGACTAGACGCTGCAGACAGCTCACCAGCACACTTCACTCTAACTTAAACTTCACTCTAAATACCAAATATTAATATCCACATTTGTGGAAACTCAAATGCTTCAAAAGATCTCTTCATAATTTCTCAACTTATTCTGTCAAATGCCTTTTAGTCATCCAAACCTATTAGTGTTAAATGGCTGCATTAGTCAGTAGTAGTGTACTGAATTGTAAAAGTTTTACAAATATCAGTTGTTTGCCTATCTTCTATAAACTCACCCACATTGATCCAGGTCAGTTTTTCTTGGCAGTATCTTTGGCATTCTTTTTAACTAAAATCATCATAAACACTAAAATCATCATTCAGAATTGAAATGGGTGTGTAGTACACTGGATCTAGAGGATCTCTCCCTGCCTGGGTATAAATAGCCATTACTGCTTCTTTCCAAGTAAAGGGGAAATCCTTGCCCAGAAAAATATTATTTAAAAGTACTAGCAGGGCTATTATTATCTCACTTTCTTTTTCTACACTTCTATTGGAATTTGATCACTGCCAAGGTTTTTCTCTGTATTCTGTTTCTCATTGCTGGTTTATTTTCAGTTTCCTTTATTTTTAATTTTTTCAATGCTAATATCCCTCTTTCAGCTTGTGTTAACTGATGTCAGGTATTCAATGTCCCAAATATGTTGTCATTCCCTGCGTTGCTCTCAACTCGTTATTTTGTCAGTTTAATGTACTGTAGTAGTTTACCGTGACATTCATAATTTTTATTGGTTCTCTTCTACTCTGCTGTTGTCATTAATTCCTGATCTTTAGTTATTGTCCTCCAAGCCTTTTGTAACTTCAAACATTGAGTCAGCAGTTTTGTTGCTATAGGGTTATTGTCACAATGATAGTTTTAATATCAGTTCTTGCTCTAAGTTCAGTCATATTTACAAAGTACTCCTGCATGGACATCATAGCTTCTTATAGTGGCTCTTCAACCCGATCTGTTCCACTTTTACTTTTTTTGCTTTTGTAAATGTCTCACCTTTCTTAAGCCCTCTAGATACCTATTGGGACTATGGTTCCATTTTCATTTACATTAATTGTGACCGTATTTCTAAATTTCAATCTAAAATTATCCTAGCTCTTTGTGCATTCTTTACTGTGATTCAAATCTCATACTTTTTTGTACCCTGCCAGCCATCTCTCACCACTATAAATCTTCTGTCCTTATCCTTTATTTTTGTTCAGTCTTTATTTTTGTATAATATTTAATTAATACCAAGATACCCTTCTTTTGCTGTTCTATTCAAAAAAAAAATGTTAAATAGCTTCCTTTTCAGAAGAAATATTGGACAATGCCAGGGTTTATCACAATAGTTGTTTTGCTCACAAAACTTAATTTGTATGAATGTATAACCTGACTCAATCACTCCACATGTTTTGGGGGTTCTGGCCATGTTACAGTATTCTTTTGATATGTAATATCTATCTAAACTTGTCCAAGAGCCATATTTCATTGAAAAAAATGTGCATATTCCAATTCATTCTGCATTGATGAGCCCAAATGCATGCATGCATTTCTGTTGATGTTTGCTGTCAGCCAGCAGTCTGTGATTATTTTGTCCTCCAGGGATGCCTTCCTTATTTGCTGTATTGTCCAGTCTCCAGTCACTGTCACACATCATTGATGGAACACTGTAACGCCTTCCATTGTATAAAGAATATGTTGCTTTTTTTTATTTTTTTTAAATGTGTACTGCAGCCAACATCAGTGTGCTCTCCATCAGCATTCGGGGCAGTGGAAAGGGTTCTCTCCCAGGGGTTGAGACCACAGCTCACCTAGTCGGATCCTACCCGGACCCCTCTGACTTTGGATTCTGCTCCCATTACCCTGTCTCAGGGACAGCCCATGCCAAAGCAACCCCAAGTTGTTCCCCTTAGGGAACCCCCGGAGGCTTATGAATCCTCTCCAGAGCGTCCCACTGGAGAGAACCTCATAAGCGCAAGTGTAAGAGGAGGCACTTGGACTCCCCTGAGTCCATTACCACTGGTACGGACTTGGATGAAGGAGAGGGATCCCCCAGATCACCTACCAAAGACGTCTCGTTCAGAGACGTTCTGGAGATCCTCCACCAAAGAGGAGGTTGTTCAGCCCCCAAACCCTCTGCGGATGAGTTCGTATTCCTGGAGGCCTTTGGCGCGGGCCCATCTACTTCTTGGGTCTCCCCTCCAGCGGACCCTTTGGTGGACCTCATCACCACTAGGGCATGGAAGGATCCCGACACCGTAGAGCCTATACCCAAAAGGCCAGACAAAATTCTTTCCCCGCCGTCAGACAGGCAGGCATGGTCCAAAGGAGCCCCAGTAGACATTTTGGTGGTTGCAGCTGCCACAAAGAAGGAACTGGCACAGGAGAGTTTTTCGGTTTATCCACCAGACAAAGAGTCCAGGTCGATGGATCGTTTAGGGAAGCGCATGTACTCGTAAGTGACATTTTCTATTCTTGTGCTGAATTACTTGGCACGTGTTATCCGACTGCAGTGAGACCTTATATCAGAATTAACTGATTCACCCCCGGATTCTCTGTCGCAACAGGACAAGCAGTCTTTCACTGCGAAGATGACTACACTGAAATCAGTGACTAATACCTCTATGCGTCTCCTGTCTCATGCTACGGAGGGAGCCGCTAGGGCTGCTGGTACAGGCGCCTTGAGGCGTCACGCCTGGATCAGGCTGTGTCAATTTGCGGACCCCTTTAAGGCATCTTTCATCAACATCCCTTTCGATGGATCATCCCTCTTTGGGAAGACTGTACGTGACACACTAACCCAGAGTGAGAAGGACGGAAAGACTTTGTCAGCTGTCGGAATCCGCTTCTCTAACCCCCAGAGGTCCTACTCCAGGAACCAAAAGGGGCAAAAGAAGATGTGGTTCCGGAAATTACAGTCCTTTCGTGACACTCAGGAATATTCGTCCTCCAGAGGCAGAGGGGGACAAGACCAATGCCGTCCCAGAGGCAGAGGGGGTCCCAGAAACTTTAGGTCTATGGAACCTTTTTCCAACAGACCTGCACAGCAACCCTGAGGGGTTGCCCGGCTGCTGTACTCTGTAGGCAGTCGGGGGAAGATTTTCCTTACATCCAGCGGCATGGGAGTCCATTACTGCAGACTGCTAGGTGTTAAACATCATATCCAGAGGATATTCTATCTCCTTCATTTCATGTCCCATAACTCCAGCATGCCTTCCAGATGTTCCACCCGCTTACAGGGAGGCTGCAGCTTTAGAGGTTTCGAAGCTGCTACTAAAACGAGCTATCAAGCCGGTCCCCCAGATCAATCTGGATCAGGCATCTACTCCAGGTTCTTTTTAGTGCCAAAGAAGATGGGGGACCTCAGGCCCATTCTGGTCCTGTCTATCCTCAACCTGTCGGTAGAGAAACAAAAATTCTGGATGGTCACTCTACAGTCCATTCTACCATTTCTGAGAGAATGCGACTGGATGTGCTCTTTGGACCTCCAGGATGCTTACTATCACATCCAGGTCCACAGGAGCTCCAGGAGGTTTCTACGCTTCCGGCTAGGGGCCAGTCACTTTCAGTTTAGAGCCCTACCCTTTGGTCTCACCACAGCCCCCAGGGTGTTCACCAAGGTTATGGCGGTCGTAGCGGCTCACCTGAGACTTCAGGGCATTCAGGTATTCCCTTACCTAGACGACTGGCTCTTCGCTGCATCCACCAAACGTCGCTTGTGTCAGTCCCTACACTACTTCCTCGGTCTGGCTCACAAGTTAGGCATCACGATCAATATCAACAAGTCCCACCTGGCTCTGGTTCAGATCATAGACTTCATCGGGGCACTGTTGAATTCGATTCAGTCAAAGATTTTTCTCACCCCAGAAAGGGTAGAATATCTCAGACTCCATGTAGCAGTGATCTTGGATCACTCGGTAGTCACAGTAGCTGATGTTCTCAGGGCTCTGGGTTCGATGGCAGCCGCAATCTCTATTCTCCCTCTTGCACGTCTTCACATGAGAGTCCTTCAGTGGAATCTAGCAGTTCAGTGGTCCTGGCTAGACCTTCTGATGAATTTCCACATCCGAATCAATCGGACATGCAGAACGTCACTCCAGTGGTGGCTTCAGTCAGCGGACATTTTCATGGGGCACAGCTTTCTAGCCCCTCCGGCTCAAGCCACGGTGACCACGGACGCTTCCCAGCTCGGGTGGGGGGGGGCACTTCCTGGGAAGAACAGTCCAAGGCACGTGGTCCCCTCCAGAGACAAAGCTACACATCAATGTCCTGGAGTTGAGGGCAGTGCTTTTAGCGTTGAGAGCTTTCCACCCTGTCCTACCTCTGGGGACGGTAGCCATTCAATCAGACAACATGTCTGTAGTCTGGTATATAAACAAACAGGGAGGGACCCAATCCTACTCCCTTTGTCGCGAGGCCATGACGGTTTGGGAGTGGGCCATATCCACCAGCCGGTTTCTCATAGCAACGCATATCCCAGGACGCTCCAACATTCTAGCGGACAGTCTCAGCAGGGCAATCCTTCTGCCTTACGAGTGGTCTCTGAAACAATCAGTGGCAGAGAAGATCTTCCGTGTTTGGGGTCAACCTTGCTGCGATCTCTTCGCATCTCCTTCCATCGTGAAGTGCAGCAACATCTTTGTTCTGATCCCCCCTCCGGGGGATGTCCCCAGGGACGCTCTAGTCCATGCTTGGCCTCCCAGGCTACTGTATGCTTATCCCCCGTTACCTCTTATTCCGAAGTTCCTTCAGAGAGCTTGTCGGTTGCAGTGCAAAGTCATTCTCATAGCTCCCTTCTGGCCGCGTCAAGTGTGGTTTCCCTTCCTATGGTCTCACCTGTTGGCTCCTCCATGGACTCTAGATCCATGCCCGGATCTGATTTCTCACCTGTCGGGCTTGCCCCTGCCTAACCTGGACAGTCTTAAGCTGACAGCATGGCTGCTCCAGTTCCCATGATCATCAGGACTCCCGGACTTTCGTCCCCTGTTAAGAATATTCTGGTAGCATGTCTTAAAGCCTCCACTAGGAAACTCTACAATAGCAAGTGGAGACGTTTTTGCGTTTGGGCCTCTCAGCGCAATCTGAACCTGTTTACAGCCCCCGTTCCGGTCATACTGGATTTTCTGCCCGATGTTTTTCGATCAGGCGCAAGTGCTTCCACCATCAAGGTTCAGCTGGTTGCCATCTCTAATTTTTATGTGGGTGAAAATAAGGTTGCTCTGACTTCTGCCAAATTGTGTAAAGCTTTCCTGAAGGGCACTTTTTTATTGCGACCACCAGTTAAAGAAACAGTGCCCCCCTGGGATCTGACTTTAGTCCTTCAGGCTTTGACCTCTCCCCCTTTCCAGCCAGCCAGTTCAGTTCCGATGAAGTTTTTGTTGTGGAAGGCAGCCTTCTTGGTCGCCATCACTTCAGCCAAGAGAGTTTCAGAGTTCAGGCCTTATCCTCCTTGATTCCCTATTTGTTTTTCCACAAGGATAGGGTTTCGCTGCATATGAACCCTTCCTTTCTTCCCAAGATGTCCTCAGCAGCCAATATTAATCCGTCTATAAATTTGCCAGTCTTCTTCCCAAATTTCCTAAATAGAGGTGAATGTAAGCTTCATTTATTGGATGTCCATAGACAGCTTCATTTTTACCTCCATAGGACTAAACCCTTCCGGAAGTCGGATCAATTGTTTGTCTCTTTTTCTAAACCATTTTTGGGCAAAGCAGTTTCGAAAGTGTCTTTAGCAAGGTGGATCACTCTTTGTATTGCAGAGGTTTATAAGGACAAAGGTTTATCTCCTCCTGGTGTATTAAAGGCTCATTCCACTAGAACAATGGCCACTTCTGCAGCTTTCTGGTCAAGAGTTCCGGTGGCCTAATGGTTAAGGTGTTTGCCTTACAAACACAAGGTGCAGGGTTTGAGTCTCACAAGGGATAATTGACTAGGCTTAAAATGGCTCACAAGGGCAGTTAGGTTAGTACTTATCTATCTATCTATCTATCTATCTATCTATCTATCTATCTATCTAATCTAGACGATGTCTGTGCAGCAGTGACTTGGGCCAATTCGCACACATTCATCTCTCATTATAAATTGGATCTTATTTCTAGAGGGAGAGCATCCTTTGGCTCTGCGGTGCTCAGAAATATCCTTCCATAAGGGCCTCCCAGGAATACTAGTAGCTGGGGACTCTGTCCCATATGTGCAGAATGAATGAAGTCAACTACTTCAGATAAAGAAGTTATGTTCTTACCATAACGTTCCATCTGAGTAGTAGACTTCATTCTTCTGCACCTTCCCTTCCTCCATCCCCCTCACTCTTCGGGTTTTTCCTGTTTAGGATTGTGGTTATGTTGCCATTTAGTGTCAGCAAACTCGATCTGGGGCTAGATAGGAGGAAGTGATGTAATATAGGTAAGGGAGGAGCTTGGAGCTCGGAGCTGATGCTTGAAAAGTTTTGCCGGCTCGGATCCGAATCGGATCCATATACCCATATGTGCAGAAGAATGAAGTCTACTACTCAGATGGAACATTATGGTAAGAACATAACTTCTTTTTTTCCCTACATAAAAAGCAGGGCGGGACATACACACAGTCAAATACACCATCCCCTTAGATAAACAATTTCCTCCCCATGAGTGGATGATAGGCTTTGCTGCATTTTGCAACTGCAGTATTGGATGGCCCAGTATATATTTACACTGGCTACACATTGCACATTTTTTGGGTACCTTTACTAATTTTTTCCTTCTCCTCATTGTCACTATGAGATTCTAAAGTAGTCTTGATATTTTTATATTTTTTGTATATAAAAGTGGTTCTGTTTACCCACTATGGCTCTGATTTGTCCATCTTCTACCAATATTCCCCAATTTTTACTTATGATGTCCCTAATGCTATTGGAATCAACATTGTATTCAAGTACCATAGCTTTAGGGAATCTGTAGCCTTTACTACTTCCTCATATTTGACAGTGCAGTGGTGTAGCGGTTGCGTTGTTGCCTCACAGCAAGAAGTTTTCTGGTTCGATTCTTGGCTGGAGTGCCTTCTGTGCGAGACTGCATGTCGTCCCTGCTTTCTTGTGAGTTTCCTCCAGGTGCTCCGTTTTCCTCCCATGTTACAAAGACATGCATCTGGAGCGTTTCTGCCAGGGCTTTCACTGAAAATTGGCTTTGTTCCAAGTCTGACTTTCCCGGTTAATAATTGTTAAGTAAAATAAATAAATAATAAATAAATAAATGTTCCAGACTAATCATTCAAAGTATGTCATAATAAAGCATATATGGTATTCTGTTATACCCACTCTTTGTCTTTCTGTTCCAAACTGGTCCTTTATAGTCTTTTTTTTTTTTTTTGGTCACCTTACACATTTTTATGTAATACTGTCCCAAATGAACCTGATCTCTTATTTCCCTTAAAAGGGCACACAGTTACTTCCCTACCCCCAAAATAAATAACTAACTATATATATTATTTTCTCAAGGCAGCAGACCCAAGAGCAGTGGAATGCTGCTGCTGCTTTCTAATCAGGCTGAAACGTTGATTTACTCATTTGGGCTAGAGAATGGGTACTATAAATTAGTCATCTGTTTGTGGCACTTTCCTGCAATTATCACTTTAAATATATTATTTTTGAATCTGTCCCTCTTTTGTTGTGCTGCTAGACAGCCAAACATTGCCTTTACCTTCTTTCAGTTAATCTTTTAGTCACTTTTTATTTTTTTATTCATTGTTCATTCCTGCATTGTCTTAATTCCAGAAACTGATACACATTTTTTTTTAAATATTTCCACTTTAACTCTGGTAGATATGTCAAATATTGTAGTCATTTTCAGAAGGTCCGAATTGTTCACTGTCAACAAAGTAGCTCTTTCCTTTTGTTTCAATCATAGCTTGTCAAGAAAGACAAACTGCATTCCAGAAAACACTGGATACTGAATAGCTCAGCCACTAAGGTGAACCCCCCCGCCACCAAAACTATCAGCTGATAATGAATGAAACCTAATATTTTCACTTATATGCAGCTAACAATTTAAACATCTTACTTTAGAAGTTGTCAATCTCAGTATCCACCTTCTTTCAGTTACGATATTTATGTCTATTTTTATTAATTTCTGGACTCGGTGCACACATTACCATTGCTAACATTCTATATTATTGCCTACTTTTTTCTAGCATATATTCATTTCCGTTTTCATTCATCATTCATTTACTTCTTTTTCCCTTCCTTACTCAGTGTCCTAGAACCTTCATTGGCAAAGGACAGCTTGCAGTTTGAAAACAAGTGGAACTTTTACCAGGCAGCATACAATATATCCCCACCTTTGCTTAGTTTAAACTTTAATTTTTAAGGAAAATTTGGAATATGTTTTGCATTTATATCATCAGTTAATTTGCTCTCTCTTGTATTCCATGATTTCATTGATTTTAAAACCTTATTCAGAGTGCAGACTGATTATTTTCTTAGTACTGCGACTTTCCTGCTTCAAACCTTGCTTCTGCACATTTAACAAGACCAAATGTTATTCTTGTTTCATCTGAGAAAGTTTTAACACCTGGCAGTTGTGATTTCAACTCATCTGATGAGTTGTACATTTTTAAGTCCTCCAGAAAATGTAGATGAGAAATCTTTAAGTGGGTTTGTTTTCTGGGAACCAAGTTGTAACCAAGACCTAATCTGTTAAGTAAACACTTAATGGGTTAAGGGCAAGAGAAAACAACAGTGTTAACAAAGACTCACCGTGGAATATCCCTGTTTGAATTTTTATCCCTAGGATAATCATTTGTCCTTTGTCATGGCTTAATTGCAAAGTGGTCTGTCACTGTAATGTATTTGATCAATGTAGGATGTATCTTGTGCATCCGTAAGCAGTCCTTTATTTGTGAATATATCAAATGCTTTTTGTAATATGTCCATACCATACTTAGATGCTTCAACTTTTTTACAGTTCTCCATTATGGCTTTATTTAGCAACAGATGATACCTTGCTCCGTATGAATTTCTTTTGTTACCCTTTGTTCCATTTCCTGATCGATATTTCTTTTAAATAACTATAAACTGTGCATCAATTCCAGTATATAGTTTGTACGTAGTCGGAAGGCAAGTTATCTATAGTTTTTAGGATGGCTGGCAGGTTCCTCTTAGGGAGGAGTACAATTTTTCCTGTTAACCAGGTTGGTGTCCATTCAGGATGTGCATATAAATAGTTCTTACTCAGGGCTAAGTCTTTGTTTAAAGAAGTTTATAGTTTTAGCCAGACGTTAGATACTGCATCTGGACTTGGGGTGTTCAGATTAGGAGCTTTTCTTAATTTTTTTTAATTTCTCTGGCCATTAATTCATCCCGTTTCATATTGTGTGCATTAGAAAAATTAAAAGAAACAGTAAGGAATTCAATCCATTCAGCATCTTTGTTATGTTCCAAGGGTCTTGATAAATATTTCTCCAAAATTTGTCTATTTCTTCTTCTTCTTTTTGGTGGTGTTTCTATTCCTTTTGCTTTGTTTCCCAGTTCTCTAAAACTTTTATGGATCATCAATGTATTGCTTAATTTGTACTTTTACTTTATATTTATTTGCATATCTTCTAAGTTTTTCTGCCTGGGCTGATATCTTCAGTTTTTTTATTTCCAATAGTGTATGATGGAGCCTGGTATTTTCTGATCCTGGGCATTGCCCTCTGTATAATACTGTCTATGTACCCTCACTATGGAAAAATCCTATATTATTCCTGTTTATAAAAGTGTAATCTCAGCTGACGACACTAACTTTCAGCCTGTTACAATATAATCACCTCTCTCAAAAATTATTTAAAGATTTATTCATAAGCAACTCCTCTACTATCTTCTACAAGAACATCTCTTAACATCCACCCAACATGGCTTTCGCCATTCACTGACACCTTAAAGGAATACAGCGACTCAGGCAAACTTGTTTCCCCCTTATTCCTTGACCTGTCAAAAGCTTTCAATATAGTTACTCACCCTAAGCTCCCGTATAAACTGTTTCAGCTTCAGCTATCCCCTTCTTCATTATTGTGGTTCAGTAGTTGTTTTACTGGCAGGCTCCAATCTATAAAATGGCAGAAATACTCTCTCTCTCCATACCTGCAAGTCCTCACTGGTGTATCCCAAGGCTCTTTTCTTGATCACCTCCACTTTAATATCTTTATCAATGACCTCTATAACTTCATAGGTCCAGCCACTTTTACACAATATGCTGATGATTCTACAGTTATATTTGCATGTAATAACTTGCTTCACCCCCTCCATATCAAACAAGAAGCTTTTTCCTTCATTGAGAAATGGCTTCATAATGCCCAGCTACTACTGAATTCTAAAAAAGCAAAGTTATTGCCATTTTTTCCCCAAATCCCACACACCTGTTAAAGCAAATTTCAAAATCTTTTCACTAAACAAAATTGAAATTGAAGTAGTCTCCCATACAAAACTTCATGGAATGATTACAGATGATGACCCTAAATTTGGCGTGCATGTTCAAAATAACATAAAAAAGGCTCATCAGAAATTAGGCATGCTGTACAGACATAAAAGCTTCCTTAGCAACACCACCAAAGCCACTCTTGCCACTACCTATGTACATTCTAACCAGCCTTCATGCTACAGTTAAAAATATGTTGGCGTTATGTTGTAATAAAGTTGCAGAGTTTGCCAACAAGCAATACTGCAGCCACCACTATATTGTCCTTAAAGCTTTGAATCGTCTCTCTACTTAGATTACATACAGCTTATCTCCACACACATTATTATTCAGAAAGCTGATGACTGCCCTGCCTTTACTCCTGTTCTCCATTGCTATCACCCTAATAGGCTACTTCGATCTAATGAACAGCATCTTCTCAGCATATATAAACCTCACATATCCTTTGGCCAAAGTCTGTACTCGTACTCTGTCGCTAGAAAAAAATGGAATTATATCCTGGTGCAAATTAGATCTATCCCTAACGTCTCCCACTTCAAACTTCTACTAAAAGACTACCTAAATAAAGCCTGCCTCTGCTCCTGCACTACCCCAGGTTGAACTAGTTTCTCCCTCCTTCCACCATCAGCATACTTTGACTATGAATTTATTGCTTCATGACTGTATAAATATGTCTTTATTTTCATTGCCATCTTGTAAACGATTTGTGAATAATTTTTGTTAACCTTTTTGGAAAATTGCTTCAGCTATTTTACTGTATAGTGTATTGGAGCTTTTCTCCCCAAGAGGCTTTAAAGCTCAGGCGTACTAACCCGGTCAACAAATGTAAAATCAGAGAGAAGGAATTCGTAAAATGTATTTCCTAGACAAAGATCAAATATATTTTTGCCTAAGCTGTATTATCTAGTCATCTCTCTTCCAAAGTGTGTACTCTATATGTGTTTAATGCCATCTGTATTAACTGAAGCTTGTGAATATCTATTGACAGTGTTCTTTTTCAGCTTGTTACAGCTGTCCAAATTTATGTATGTATAGATTCACACTGTATGGGCCGAAGCTGAATTTTTACTTAATGTCATTCTTCTGTATTAGGCTTTGTAATAACTTTATTTAGCTGTAACTATATTATATCAATGTGGAGCTTTTCTCCCCGGGCCTCCACTGAAAATGGCATATTATTCCAGTCAGACTTTCCCAGTAAACAAATGTCGGGCAAATAAATAACAGTTTTATAGCTGCTGTTCTGTGTGATTCCAGATTTGTTTTTGCTCGTGAGGAATTCTGACACCAACTTTAAAATTCACAGTTAATGTACTTTGATTTTTCCTTTTCTTTCTCTTTTTTTTTTTTTTTAATACTGGTTCTCTGGGTCCTTCTTCACTCTTTTTTAACATATTTATTAAACTTGACATTTTTTGTAAAAAATGGTATAGGAACATTTACAGTAATAAACTACAACATTCCCTTTGTTATTTTCATGGAGTAAATGTTTTAATAATTTTCATTCACTCCTGCATTGTATAAATTGTTCATTCATGAGGTAGTTTGTGTACATCACTTTACCTGAGGCAAAAGTTTGTTTTGGGAACTTGACAACTTTCTGCCCCGTGGCTGTTTTGTTTTTTTGCATAGAAGCACTGTCTTAGGCTGTTTTTTCATAATTCTCACTCTACATGAAATAATACAATATATTTATTTGTGCTTGTTTTCCAGAGTAGAGCAATAATCTCCATGGACCTTTTTCTTACTCAGCTTGGGAGAGATGTCTGTTTAAATGACTTACCCAGAGCCACACAGGCAATGGAAGTTGAGGGAATCAAACTTTGTACCACTAGGCCACAGGAAACAACTTAACAACTCCTTAATCCTGTAAGCTAGCTGTCAGGCAATACCTCTTTAAACCACTGCTAATTACATAACCATCTCTTGACTGTTGGTATGAGACAGTTTGGATTTTGATTTTGGTGACAAGGTTTGCATGCCCTGTCTCGTCATATTGTTTGGTGAGACTTAATTTCAGTATCCCCTCTGTTTGTGAGATGTTAATAGACCAGCTCTCTCTTCTTGTGATCTGTCTTGGGGATACTGCCTAACAAACAATCTTTGTTAGTGACCACTAACAGTTTTTGCTTCGGACTGTCTTAAAGGTCGAGGAAGATGGACCAGTCCATTCACATAAGAAGTTTTTGCACATACCATAATGATAGATGAGTAAGGTTACATCAGTCTTCCTCTATGACCTCTCCCGCCTTCCTCTTTTTTTTTTTTTTTTTTGGTCAAGGTTTGGAGATTGTTTCTAGAGTTTGTCTTATTCCTTGATCTAGTGCTACACATCTTCCACTATAGTTAAGTAACCTAACTTTTGTTTCTGCATGCTAATTGTGCTGTCATTGGTGGCAAAGCACGAAGCATCAGATACTATCCATGTGCAACTAACAGTGGGTAAAACTGCCTTCCAGTTTATAGCCTGCTACAGACCACCCTCCCAAACCCAGGAACCCCACTCGGCCTTCCTGAGAACACTGGAAAATATGAAGGTCTCTCCAAACACCATTATATTGGGCGACTTCAACTACCCAAACATAGACTGGGAGCATTACTCTAGCTCCAACACCCTAGCCCAAAGGTTCCTAGAATTTATAAACTCAAATGCTATGGAACAACTTGTTACCACTCCCACAAGAGGGGAAAACATACTGGACCTGATCATTACCAACATGGGGACTCTATGCTCCAGACCAGAAGTGTATCCCTCACTGGTAAGATCAGACCATAAACTAATCTCACTGGATATTCACATCTCAACCCCACCCCCTGCCCAGAAAACCACAGTGAAAAACTTCTCTGAAGCAAATTTCACACTCCTCAAAACCGAGGTGGAATCCTTCAAAGCCCCCGGGCCTGTGGAAAATACGGCCCAGACCGCAGAATCCTTTATAAATGCATTCTGTGAACACCTTCAGGAATGCATGGATCATGCGATCCCAAATAAAACCAAGACCCAATCCTCCAAAGGCAGACGTCCTGTCTGGTGGACCCCAGCCATAAACAAACTATACAATAGAAGGAGGAAGCTACTAAATGATAGAGCAAAATCCCAAAAGGGAAGGCATCACTGATCAGTATTAGCAAAAAACTACGGGCACTCATAAAATTGTCTAAGGCCAGCTTCGAGAGAGAAATTGCACAGGACACTAAGGATAATCACAAGGCTTTCTTTAGTTATGTTAGGAACCTGGGTGGTAATTCCCAGATATGCTCAGAATTAGTCCAAAATGACAAAAATACACCGAACCCACAGACATTGCCAACATCCTAGCGGACAGGTTCAGCGCAAACTCCTCCCCACCAAAAGGGCAAATATCTATCCCAGCAGAGTGCTGCCCCCCTGACATCTCAGATGCTCAGGTAAGAGCCGCCTCTCCAAAGCAAAAACACAGCATCAATGGAACCAGACGGTGTCCCAGGCTGCGCCCTACATGAACACAAAGAAGAGCTAAACCCAAACATAAAACTACTGTTCAATCTCAACCTTACTACAGGATATGTGCCCAAAGAGTGGCGTACAGCAACAGTGGTCCCTCTCCATAAAGGTGGTGCCTCAACGGATCCTGGAAACTATCGCCCATAAGCCTGACTAGCTTGGTCTGCAAAGCTATGGAAAGGATCATCATGGACCTCATAAATAAAGATATTGGGGACCTAAAGACACTGGATCCTACCCAGTTCGGCTTTGTTAAGGGCAGATCCTGCCTCTTAAACCTGGTTGATTTCTTTGAAACAGTCACCAAGGCCATTGACGAGGGAAGGTGGTCCACACAGCCTACCTGGACCTCGCAAAAGCCTTCGATACAATACCCCACTGGCATTATAGATAAGCTCACCAGCTTAAATATAAACCCCTATGTCACTAGATGGATTGCAAACTGGCTCAAGGACAGAACCCACATGGTTAGAATTGCTGGAGCCATGTCAGACTCCAAACCAGTTACAAGTGGTGTCCCACAAGGCTCAGTCCTGGGACCTCTCTTGTTCAGTATATATTTCTCGGAGGTACAGGCCAACACGGAAGGACTGTGGCTGACCAAGTTCGCAGATGACTGCAAACTGGGCGCCATAATCGCCTCCAGCCGACACAAGCATCCTCCAAAAGGGCCTCATAGAAACAAACAACTGGTGCCAGAGCCATGGCCTCAAGCTAAATGCCAAAAGTGTATAGTCATCCCTTTGACAAAAACAAAGTGCCCACAAATTACCACATAGGTGGTAATCCGTTAAGTACAGAAGAAGTAATTAGGGACCTGGGGACCCAAGTTGATAGCAATCTCTCATTTGACAACCACGTGGCTAAAGTGGTTAGAAAAACATTTTATATAGCCCACCTAATCATGAAGGGATTCACATCTAGATCAGGGAGGTCATTGTGCCTCTTTATTCATCCCTCATCAGGCCCATAATTGAGTACAATGCCCCTTTGGGATGTACCTTACCAGACACCTGCAGCAACTGGAAAGACCCCAAAAGTACCTCACCAAGAGGATCAAAGGGCTCAAACAGATGCCATATGCTGCCCGGTTAAAGAAACTCCAGCTCTACTCAGTGGCATACCGCCTGTTCAGAGGCGATCTGTGCCTGACGATAAAGCCATGTCCAACCCGGAATTAATGGACATGCTGCACCTCAGAAAATCCAAATCCCATCAAGCTACGCTCGAGACTTGAACCTCAGCACTGAAATAAATAGGACATGCTGGAGGGACAGATTCATAACCCAGAGGCTCCCTTCACTCTGGAATAAAATCCCAGTCCAGGTTAGGCAGAGTCCCTCATTGACTCTCTTCAAGAGGAATCTTGATGAGTGGATGGGAGATCGTAGGTTTACCCCGGGTATCACTTCTGTGTCACTGTTAGACAGAGGCACAGTATACTAACCTCGAAAAAGGGCATAGCAAAATAAATTTAAAATGGGTGGCGAAAGCCAAACACATTCTGGCTAGGCTTATAAATGCCCTAGGGCAGATAGCCTAGTATGAACCTATGAACCTATGCTTTGTGAGCCCTATCATTGCCATGGCCCCCTAGTACTTTGTAGTCACGAGTAGACAGCAGTGGTGGAAGCAACTGAAATGGCCTTCATGTTTTGTAGTTTATTACATGTCAGGTATTTATGTTGGAGTGCTTTATAGGCCTGGTAAAGCACTGAAGCTGTGGGATGCCTGAAGTGCAGATGGTGTATTGCCATATGAGATGCACCAGGTGACCTTTTAGAAGTGGTAGATGCTGGAATGTTAATGGCTTGCTGAAAGTCTTAGCTGTCAAAGTGGCAAGTCTAATACAGCTGTCTCAAATGTTTAAGTCCACAGCTGTTCTAGGCATCTAGGGGAAGAGTCTTACCAAATGAAAAGCATTATTGGACTTTTCCCTTTTAACGAAAATAAATCATTACTGGAACTTCATAGACTAAGTCAGATGAAGCTTTCATCAATGTTTTTAGGAAGCTTAAAATAAACTGAATGTGATTTTTAATAAGGGTTAACCTTTTTTGCATTTTTCATGTACAGGTCCAACATTTGCAGCAGCTCCATGTCTATCAGGAAAGCGTGAAGGAGCCACGGTTTTGTACAGAATTGACCAGTATCCTAATGGTGCTCTCGGGCCAGTTACCTTTCTTTGGAAGCCAAAAAGTGCTCCTGAAAATCTTGCTGAGATTAGACAGCTGTGGATATGGACTCACCCAGAACTGAAGGAGGTAATTGATCCTGCTTACAGATGTAATGAAATTTCATATTTCGTGTTTTTGTCAGAACAGGCTGGAAATGTGCACCGTATTAAGCAGTCGCTATTGTTAGTCTCTAGGATGTAGCTTTTAGGATTGTTTTAATGTAGTATTTGCACCTTATGATATACAGCTTCCTTTACTTTGTAACTAAATTTCTTATTTTTGCAAACTGATCTTTATTGATGAAGAAGACCTGTGGATTCTAGGTTCAAGCAAATTATTGAATACTGTTATACTGGGTTTGAAGGAAGCCTGATTGAAACCATAAGTTGTGGACATGAGTACTGAACTTGAAGGTTATGTTTCCATGGCAGACCAGTTGCACGAGTGTGGGGGGCACTTAACAGTATTTTGTTACACAAATCCTTTTAAGACACCGCTCTGATCCTTTGTCAAGCTTTTCTCATTACAGTTTAATGTGACTCCCTAACAGTGCCACATACCGAGAAACATTATTTTTGTAATGCTGTCACTGATCTATGCCCGAATCTTTCTGTGCACACCAGTCTGACTTGCGTTGAAATTTCATGTTATTTCCAAGTGCTGATTCTTACATCATCTCTGACATTGTGTAGGCTGGGAAGGGTAGCTACATCTCAGACTTATGAAACCTTAAGGAAACAACGTAATTAGGACACTAATTCTTGCTGCAGTTACAGTAAACAGTTTTGTTGCCACTAGTAAATGTGAAGATATGCGAAGACTGCCAGGCTAGCTAGATAGAATTTTGTAGAGAATTCTGTCATTTGCAAATATTAATATAAGCCACGGGCTTGTTCTCTTAAATGGAAGAAAATGGTCTTAAATGTTGAATGTCAAAAATGTAACAACAATGCACTCTGCTGGAAGAAAGCTGATAAGTCAAGCCTTGTATGACTGATCTCAAACTCGGAGCCGTGGTGTCTGAACAAGCAGATTCTTTCTATTCTTTTGAGACCAGAGTTAATTGCTAGATTTTACATATATAATGTCTTTAATTGCTGTAATTTCTTGACCAGGTGCAAGCTTATTAAGAAATGTAAATGTAGAGTTTCTGTTAGCTTGGGAAACCAGAGTATTGTTAAGAATTATGTAATCTAAAATGAGTCAGCAGGCTGTATTACCAATTTAAAGGGAAATTGTAATTTACTCTGTGTGTATTTATTATCCTTCCCAATATGGATGCCCCTCACTGATGTTAGTGGTGAGGATTGATGCTCATTGATTACTGGGTCAGTGCTCAGGCATCACATATTAATTGTTGGGCAGTGGTGGGATATCCACACCACATATTAATTTGCTGGCAATTGGCTTATAGTGGTGTGGATCATGAATTCCTATAGCTTGTGTACAGTGATCACTGAAGGTGTTTTTGTACTCTAAATCAGCCACACAGTAAATATTGAGAGTTCAGATCACAGTTGTTTTATTTCTTTTGTTAGCTTAGTTAGTTAGGGTGAGCAGGCAAGCGTGTCAGCAGAGGAGTATGGCAAGCTGTCAAGGAGCCAGTTGGCTGAGATGTGCCTGGCTAAGGGACTGGTGCATGGAAACCTGTCTAAGGCAGACATGATTGCAGCTTTGGTCACAGCTGCATCAGAAAACAGCAATCAGGAGGCCTGGCCGTGGAGATATACAACACTCAGAATAGACAGTTCAACCTTTTTGCAGAGCAGTTAAAAATCCATCTGGAGCTAAAGACACTTGAGTTGGAGGCCAGGCGTTTGGAAACAGAAGCAACAGGGAGACTGAGACATCTACAGGCTGAGGAGAATGAGAAACTGCTATGCCTGGAAGCTGAGGAGAAGGAAAGGCAGGGGCAGCACGAAAAGGAGATGCTGACTCTTCGCCAAAGTCATGGAGGTAGTAGGAAGGGAGTAACCAGACCCCAGAAGCACAAAAGGTCAGTTCGCACTTTACAGAGGGGGATAATTTGATAGTTTCATTCATATGTTTGAGAGGGTATGTAATCAGTTGGATGTTGACCTAAGGCTGTGGGTACGGTTCCTGACCCCCTTACTCCAAAGTAAAGCTGTAACTGTGTCTAAAATTTCTGATCATGAATTTTTTGGTTATACTGCTAAGAATTGTCTTTTAGAATTTCTTAAGCTAACACCTGAAACTTATAGGAAAAAGTTGTGTAAGCATAGATGCAAGGCAGATTATAGTGTGTATGAATATGTTGCTCAACTGAGCACTTATTTTCATAGGTGGGTGAGTCGATGTCAGGTCACCACTTTTGAAGGGCTGGCAGACCTTTTGGTGAGGGAACAAACCTTTAGCACATTGCATGAGGATATGAGGATCTGGTTAGTTGATAGACAGTGTGCTACTTCAGATGAGTTGGGGAAGAAGGGAGACCTATACCTAGCAAGCAGGGCATCCCTGCACAGGAAAGGGACCCCCAGTACTCCTCATAGTTCTAAAGGAACCCATGGTGGACAGCCCAGACTACCCCAACAGAATCTGCCAGTAGAAGGGGAAGCCACTAGTCCAGGTACACATCCAGGACCTAGGGTTAAATGTTTTGAATGCAACCAGTGGGGCCATGTGGCATACAGTTGTCCATGGAGGCAAGGTGGGGAACAAAAGGTGAGAGAGCCAGTAAGTGGGAAAGACAAAATGCCAATAGTAAGTTGTCTTGAGACAACAATGGTACCAGACTACCACAAGAGGTTATAGCCTGTCATAGTGAATGGCAAAGAGGCCCTTGCTAAGCGAAACACAGCCTCTGTCATAACCACCCTGAAGCCTGCAATTGTTGCAGAGGAGCACTATGTGCCTGGGCAGTCTACTCCAGTCAGAGCTTTAGGAGGGACCCCATTCCAAATACCATTGGCTAGGGTTCACCTTGACTGGGAGGGTGGAAAAGGAAGCCAGCAAGTAGGTGTGTTTGTGGATATGCCTGCAGATGTCCTAATAGGGAATGATTTTGATAAGGCAGTACCATGTGTTTGTGAAGTTACATGCAGTCAGGCTTGGAGGCAAGCATGTGGGTCTGGCAGCCTGGGGGAGACCCAGACAGACCCCATACTTGCAGCCAGGGCTGGTGAGGTGGTTGTTTCAGAGAGGGAGCTACTGTAGCAGTGAGACTGAAGGTGAGCCACAGCTGCTTATGGGTACTGATGTTCCCTTGGACAGAGTGACTGCAAAGGTAGAGGTGAGTAGTAGTACCCAGGCTGACAGTGAGGCACCGCTGTCAGAAGATGCCAGACTTCCTGTGGAAGGGGAGCTGGGAAGGGTTACAAAGAGAGTTGAGACAGGCTCAGCTCTCAGACCCTACATTGCAAGGCCTGAGGCAGGTAACTAGTGAGGCACCTGATTTTCAAGGGAAAGAGGATTCTGTATACTGGGACAAAAGGTTACTGTATAGAGA
The DNA here is from genome assembly GCF_019279795.1 of Protopterus annectens. Taxonomy (NCBI): domain Eukaryota; kingdom Metazoa; phylum Chordata; order Ceratodontiformes; family Protopteridae; genus Protopterus; species Protopterus annectens. The sequence goes on from NC_056731.1 coordinate 1,599,766,684, forward strand.
GTGGATCCCTGAGGGAGGGCTAGAAGGTGAGAGGATACAGCAGTTGGTAGTCCCTAGAGCCTACTGTCTGGCACTTCTTGCCACTGCCCATGATATTCCCTTTGCAAGTCATATGGGCATAAAACGTACAAAGAGATGTATTATGCAAAATTTCTATTGGCCTGGAATTTCCAGAGATGTAACAGGGTACTGTAGGACCTGTGAGCAGTGTCAAAAGGTAAACAAGGCAGGAGACAAGGTGAGAGCTCCTTTGGTGCCTTTACCTGTGATTGAGGAGCCATTTCAGAGGGTAGCTATGAATATTGTGAGGTCTCTGTGTACCCCAAGTTCCACAGGGAAAAAGTATATCCTCATGGTAGTAGATTATGCTACAAGATACCATGAGGCAGTGGCTTTGTCCTCCATTGAGGCAGAGAAGGTGGCAAATGCTTTGTTAGAGATTTTCAGCAGTGTAGGTTTCCCAAAAGAAATACTGACTGACAGAGGTGCCAATTTCATGTCAGACCTGCTGGCTTGTCTGTGGAAGTAATGTGGGGTGAAGCACCTGAAGACCACCCCCTACCATCCCCAGACTAATGGTCTTGTTGAGAGGTTAAACTCTACAATCAAGTCCATGCTACGGGCATTTGCAGATCAGTTTAAGAGGGAGTTGGACAAATATTTGCCCTATCTTTTGTTTGCTTACAGAGAGGTTCCCCAGGAATCCACAGGGTTTTCTCCCATTGAGTTGCTGTATGGGCATAGGGTGAAGGGACCTCTAGATTTAATTCATGATGAGTGGGAAGGTGAGTGTGAATCTCATAAGGAGTCTGTTGTGACATATGTCCTAAACCTCTGGACAAGGCTCAGGGAACTCATGAGCTTGACCCAAGAGAACCTGGCAGAAGCCCAACAACAGAAAAAGGTACGTTATGACAGGAATGCTCAAGCTAGAGAGTATGCTGTAGGGCAGCAGGTAATGGTTCTCATTCCTGTCCGACAACAAGCTGCAAGCAGCTTGGGAGGGACCCTACAAGGTGATGAAAAAGGTAAGTGATGTTTACTACATGGTGGAACTGCTAGGCAGGAGGCAAGGGCACAAATTATACCATGTTAACATGATGAAACCTTACCATGATAGGGAGGATTATGCTGAGTATTTGCAGTGGATTGCAGGAGGACTCTGAGGGAGATCTTGTGACTGATTTTGTGAGGCTCAGACTGACACCTCAGTGGAAGGGGTAGCAGTGTCCCAGCAGCTATCTCCTACCCAGGTTCAAGAAATCCAAGCAGTGTTATAGGAGTTTGAGGACATGTTCACTGGGAAACCAGGGTGCACTCACCTGGTACAGTACCAGGTGGATACAGGACCCCAAAAGCCTATTAGGCAGGCCCCTAATAGAGTGCCTGAGAGAGTCAAACTGACTCTGAGGGAGGAGATACAGGAAATGTTGGAACTAGGGATAATTCAAGAGTCCAACAGTCCATGGGCCTCCCCAGTGGTGCTGGTGCCAAAGAAGGATGGCAGCACCAGGTTCTTTGTGGACTACAGGAAATTAAATAGTCACACAGAATCAGATGCTTACCCCATGCCTAGGACAGATGAGGCCCTAGAGCAGCTAGGTGGGGCTAAGTATCTTACCATCATTGATCTTACCAAGGGTTACTGGCAGGTGCCCTTAACTCCCAGTGCTAGAGAGAGGTCAGCCTTTGTGACTCCTTTTGGCTTGTATGAGTTCACAAAGATGCCCTTTGGGATGAAAAATACCCCACCGACTTTCCAGAGGCTGGTAGATCATATCCTAGCAGGAGCAGGAGGATTTGCCCTTGCTTTTCTAGATGATATTGCCATCTACAGCCATTCCTGGCAAGAGCACCTTCAACATGTCAGGGAGGTGCTGGGCAGACTACAGAGGGCTGGGTTGACCATTAAGCCGAGGAAATGTCAGGTGGGTATGGCAAAAGTGTTCTGTCTGGGACATAGAGTGGGGAGTGGTAAGATCTGGCCAGAACCTGCCAAAGTGGAAGCCATTCAGGCATGCCCTGCACTTCTTACCAAAAAGCAGGTGAGGGCATTTTTAGGGACAGCAGGGTACTACAGAAAGTTTGTCCCTAGTTATAGTACCATAACTGCTCCCCTCACAGACCATACAAGGAAGAACAGGCCAGACAAGGTAGTGAGGACCACAGCATGTGAGCAGGCATTCCAGAAGCTTAAAGAACTTTGGGAGGACCCCCTGTATTAGCCAGTCCAGATTACAGCAAATAATGTGTTGTGCAGGTGGATCCTTCGAACCATGGGGTGGGGGTTGTACTTAGCCAGATTTCGTCAGAGGGAGAAGAGCAGCCAGTGGTTTCTCTCAGTCATAGTTTTCAACCCAGCGAGGAATGCTATGCAGCTGTAGAAAAGAAATGTCTAGCCATAGTGTGGGCACTGCAGAACTTCAGCCTTATTCGTATGGAAGAAAATTCACTGTAGTTACAGATCACAATCCCCTAACATGGTTACACCAAGCCAGCCAGCAAAATGCTAAGTTGCTAAGATGGAGCCTAGGGTTGCAAGCATATATGTCAGTGCATCACTACAGTGGGGTTAGCAGTGCCAATGCAAATGGGCAGTCAAGACAGGGAATGGAGTAAGGTATACTCAGATAGACCTAACCCTCTCAAATAACATTTTTCAAGGGTCACTTGAGAAACTAGCTTGAGTTCTCAGGGGGGGATGTGAAGATATGTGAAGGCTATCAGCCTAGCTAGATAGAATTTTGTAGATAATTCTGCCATTTGTAAATATTAATATAAGCCACAGGCTTGTTCTCTTAAATGGAAGAAAATGGTGTTAAATGTTGAAAGTCAGAAATGTAACAACAGTGCACTCTGCTGGAAGAAAGATGATAAGTTAAGCCATGTATGACTGTTTGATCTCAAACTCAGAGCCGTGGTGTTTGAACCAGCAGATTTTTTTCTATTGTTTTGTGACCAGAGTTAATTGCTAGATTTTTACATATATACTTTCTTTAATTGCTGTAGTTTTCTGACCAGGTGCAAGCTTACTAAGAAATGTAAATGTAGAGTTTCTGTTAGCCTGGGAAACCAGAAAATTGTTAAGAATGATGTAATCTAAAATGAGTCAGCAGGATGTGTTACCAGTTTAAAGGATTTTCTCAGAGACAGAGAGAGAGAGCATTTTGGATTTGTCTTCAGAACTGACCATTCACCAGCACTTGCTTTGCTCTGTCTGTATGTAAGTAGGATCTTAGACTTTAGTGTTTCTCTTAAGAAATATGTAGAAAATAGTGAGTTTAGAGTTTAGACTAGCTGTTTTTTATATTGATGTCAGAACTATTCTACTGTATTATTTTAAGCATTTTCCTGTGTTCTCTGAACTCTTGACTACCACTGTGTAGTAAGAAGTATTGTCTTGTGTTTTTATTATTTATTGTTAAATATTTTAAAATCTTTCAACTGTGGCTGTTTTGCTTAGAGATAATTTAAGCTCTAGAGGACATTGCTTGTATATAGTGATACTGTACAAGACCACTCCAAGTAAATCTTGCTGCTCAGTCACACTTACCATTTGGATAATAATATTGCACAGTAATAATTGGACACCCTTTGGTAAGGGTCTTTTTAGTAGCTGATAAGTAAGGGTCCTGGTGGCAGTGATTACTACCTTATAGCCTGGACAGAAGGGGCACAGCTAGTGAATCTGTGCCAGCTTTCCCCAGGAGTGCCTGTGTGGTTGCATATAAATCATATCTCAAAAGTGTGTGTGTGTGTGTGTGTGTGTGTGTGTGTGTGTGTGTGTGTGTGTGTGTGTGTGTGTGTGTGTGTGTCAGCTACTTGGGCAGGGACATGAAGCACTGGTTGGACAGAGAGAGTGCTAGGTGGACTTGGCTTGGGACCGTGGCTAAGGCCCAACTCTATAGCTGTGCCAGTGGGGAGTCTTATTGGGGATTTGGAGAGAAAGGGAGAAACCAGCCCCAAGCTGACTGTGATCTCTGTGTGCTGTTAAGGGAAATTGTAATTTACTGTGTGTGTATTTGTTATCTTTCCCAATATGGAAGCCCCTCACTGGTGTTAGTGGTGAGGATTGAGGCTCCTTGATTACTGGGTCAGAGCTCCAGTATCACAGTAAGAATCAGGGCATGTCATCGCTATAGGTCAGCTGATGCTTTTGCTAGAGACTGTCAGAATAGGAGGAAATGTACTGTCATTGCAAGTCCATGGACCGATAATGCAACAATAAATTCTCTCACCTGACTGCACTCCATGTCCTTATATCAGAAAGACAAAAACCTAGTCTGTAAAACAAAACATGCAGCATGCCAACCCTGCAACAGGCCATTTTGTGAGATAACAGATGAGAAAATCACTCTGAATGGTTCATGGATGTTAGTTGTTTTTGTGTCTTTCGGCTTTTTCCCGGTTAGGGGTCACCACAGCGGAACTCCGGTCCACTAAGGATTGGCAGTAGATTTTTACGTGCCGAGTTGCCAGCCCTGAAGCACAACCTTCAATGAAGGTACGCCCATTCACGCATGTCTCCACACAGACGATACCCTAGCTGAGAATCGAACAGGACAACATCTATCTGTGAGGCGACAACGCTACTGCAGCACCACCACCACAGTCTTTGGTTCATGGATGTTAGTATTGCGGAAAATATGTACATTTCAGATTTGTGGGGGTTTACTTGTCCCTTTAAAAGTCTCCACAGCTGATAAGTTAAGTGGTATAGGTGTAGAGAGAAATATGTCTCAGTCTGTTCCGACTTTTTAGTCCATGAATTTGCAGAGACATTGAAATGTTCCGTCAGTCACTATAGGTTGATAACTAATTGTTAGGCTAAATTACCCAGAGGCATCTATTTGTGTTTAGGTGGCAGACCATGTAAAAGCTGCCTCTGTCCAACAAGGTGCATAGGTGCCATTCCATGGGTAAATTTCCCATCTATTAGTCTAGGTTGTATTTGAATAAAGTTAAGGATCAGCTCTGTATCACATGGATGGGAAGCTTGTTCCAGAGTAGGAGTAGTCTCTGAGAAGCATACCTGTCCCTCCAGCGTTTAGGTCCTTTGATTGGGTATTTCTAATGCACCATGTCCATCAGTACTGGATCAGATGATGTCTTAAAAAAATGACACAGATCGACTTTCTGTAGTCTGGAGGAGACCGAATATTAACATAAGGCTTTGAGGCAGTGTGCATATTCCATGTGGTTAACACACTGTATTCTTTTTGTGAGGACTTTCTGTGGACATTTCACTGAATGATTGGCATAGTTGGGGCAGAGTACAGAAGGACAGTGACATCCTTGGACCTGGATGCCACACTATTGCTTTTATAAGCAGTGCAATATAGCATGATCTCCTTACAACAATAGACACATGATAGTCAAAGGCTAAGTGACTGTCCACATATGTTCCCAATCACTTGATATACTTTTAGGGATGTATTGTCTATGTGGTAATTCCTGAAGGTGATGGACTTTCCAGAGGATACTATTATGCATTTTTGGCATCTAGTTTTAGACCATGGCTCTGGCATCAATTATTAGTTTGCAGCACGCCTGTTGGAAGAATATTAGTGTTCTTGTGGGATTCTGTGATTGTTCTGAACTTGTAGTTATCCACAAAGCTAGTTAACCAGAGGCTTTTGACATTAGTTTTGACTATCAAAAAGAAGATGCTCTAGCACCAAGCCCTGAGGCACTCTGCTAGTGACTGACCTTTTTTGTGGAGATAGAATCCCCTCTCCAGATGACCTGTGTCCTACTGTTGTGGCAGTTAGCTATCAAATGGGTGACATAAGGGTTTACTCCTAGTTTCATTCGTTTTCTGACAATACTCATATGGGGAATAGTGTTGAATGCTTTGGCCATATCAAGATGTGCCGTGTGTATTGTTTTGTCCTCATCTGTAGCTTTAGTGACTTTCTTGAAAAAGCCCACTAGGTTGAGTAGGCACAGTGTGCCCTTTATGAAGCCAAACTGTGTTGGAGTCTGTGACTGAAGGTTTCCTGTATCCTTATTTATATTAACCATGTTAATTCTTTCCATGCTTTGCATATGAGACAAGTCAGACTTATGGGTCTGTAGTTACCTGGATCATTAGATGGCCTGCCCTTGTGTAGAAGAATAACTGTTGTAGTCCTCTGTTCATGAGGCATGAAGACAGTCAGTAGGCTAAGGATGAACAGTGATTTTAGACGGCTCACTAGGTCATATTTAATGCCATTGAGGGGCCATCCCGGGATATTATCTGGGCCCATAAATGCAATACTTTTGCCATGGAGAGCACATTGAGGATTTGTGCACTAATGACTGGTGGGATTATGGTCAAGGATATCTCTCGAGAGGTGTCAGGGGGAACAGGGTGAAATTGGAGCTAAGTTTTTCACTCCGTAGGTTACCATATCCTCCATCTTTGTATAGGTGGTTCCATTTACAATTACTTCAGCATGCTGTTGTGTATTACCTTTAGGCTGCAGACATAGCTGAAGAAGGCCTTATGGGTTTCCCATTGCCTCTTATGCCATCATTCCTCAAATTTCTCCTTGGTGAACTTGATAAGATTCCTGAGTTGTTTATTTAATTTGAGGGGTTTCTTGCCTTGCTGGGCATTTCACTATATAGTTTTGGCCATGGTTTTCTTCCTTTTGTTATTCAACTTATTGATGCTGGGATTTCACCACGGTAGCTTGTTCTTTGAGTTTGTCCTGTACTTATTCTGGTTGGGTACAGCTGCCTTAATGCAGCTGTTTACATAATAGTGTAGGGTCTTTATGAACAGTTCTGCATAGGCAGAGGACGTCAGGGGGCTTTGGGCATGAAAGTTTGCCAGGGTATCACTTGGTAATAAGAGGCTTGCTTTGGAATAATTTCTAAATGTTCAAGGGTTAAATGGCATCACAGGTGTTAGCTTAATTTGAAAGGATACTGATTTATGGTCCAACCTGACAAGCAAGGGCTTTCCACGTGTGGGCACAAAGTTCCCCCATATTTGTGAGTATCATTTTTGTCTAAAATAGCTGGTCTGGAGCATTTGTGTTGACAAAGTCTAGAAATCCTTGTGCTTGCATATTGGAAGTTGTGTATGTTTCCCAGCTTGTAGTAGGGTAGTAGAAGTCACCCAGTTGTATAGTGCTGGGTTCAATGCAGAGCAACTCCACTTTGTTTAGGTATGCAGTATGGGTATCTGGAGTTATAGAAGAGGATCTGTAGCTTGCAATGATATGGTATGGGACTTTACTTATGCTAAGCTGGACATGGAGAAGCTAAAGTGCATCATGCTGCTTGACCAGTCTTGAGGTGCGACCATTTTTAATGTATATTGAGATGCCTCCACATTTTGTCCCTTCCTTTGCAGTGGCTGGTCTAAATGTGGGGAAGGCGTGTTCTAGCCTTGCACTGATTGGGTACTGTAAAAACTCTACTAATGCTGATCTTTCACTTAGGATACCTGTATCTCTTTCTATTTGCATATACTCCAATATCAATCCCTGGTAGGGGAAAGCAATCCTTAACCTGCAGTTCAAACTTCTAATTGGCCTCATCCCACTCTGCTACCTTTCCCTCTTTAGTTATTTGCTTGTCAGTACATTGGTTCATTTGGCAGTTTTCTGCAGTAAATTCCAGCCTCCTTTTGCCTATTTTCTATACTCAACTTGCGGTCATCCCTATTACAAAATATCCTTTCTCCATTCTCATGTTGGCCTAGTTCTTAGGATACTTTCTGCTACTTTATGAATATAGTATTTTGTCGCAGATCTTCTCATTGGGAAACAGCTGGGACACAAATGCACCAAGAGAAAGAGATGCTCCTGAGTAAAATATGGCGTAATGGAAAAGTGTAAAAGTTGGTGACATCTGAATTTTCAAGAAAAATGACCATCTGTTGTGCACCAAGAAGAAAATAAGTAAATTATCCCAGCAATCAGAGGTTGTTTGGGCTGAACTGAAATTTAAGTTGTTAGATATACCAGTTTTCTTTTTTTTTCCTCCGTGTGAATCAAAGTAGTACATGGAAGCAGAGCAGTCAGTGGAGGAGGTAAAAGTTTATTCAGCAAAAAATAAACCAATAAACTGAATGTGATTCAGCTTCTTAACCTTCCACCAGAAACAAAGCCAGAGAAGAGACTGTGTTAGTCAAACCATTCACACTGTTTCTAAGAAACCTATATGGAAGATACAGAGAAGCACAGGATTTGAACAGAAGAGTAAGGAAAAACTTAGCATTTCAAACAAATTCTGGTACTGAAAATGGGTGAGGATCAGGAGGGAAGATTTGAAGACAAAGTAAACTTAAAAAGGAAAAATACTAAAATGCAAAGTATTAATTTAATTATATTGTGGTCAAGTATGTGGACGTTTGAGGCATGACAGGCAATGTAAGGAGTTTTGAACTATGTTGACTGTTTTAAAGTAGTGAGAAATTTGAACTATGTTGACTGTTTTAAAGTAGTGAGAAAAGTGAAGTATCAATTTCACATTATGTTTTAACTGCACAGAGTAAATGGGTAGAAGACAGTGTGAGTATATGGAGAGTGGTTTTCATTTTTGAAAAAGATTTTCTGACTTAAATTGCATATAATCTTTGTAAAATATTAGAAATTAGAGTATGGCAAGTATTACTGTACTCCTGTGTCTGATGGGGTGCTGCTGTGCTTTGAATGGTTGTTAAATAAATCAAGTGAAAAGTGGTTAAGAAAGTAATTAGTTAAATGCACAGCAAGCCTAGATTTACATTGTATACAGGATAGGTTATTATCCAAAAGTGCCATGTAAAATGCAACAGTATCCTGTAGTGCAGCAGCTGGAGGGATATTTGAGTTTGCTGTGAATTGACAAGCTGAAATATTGTGAACTGAATAGCTCAAATTTTAAATTAAAAATGAAGTATCGGTAATGGTTTGTATATCTCTTGAGGTAAATAGATCACAGCACATAGATCAAAGTGCAGTAGTCTAAGCTAAAACAGATTAAACATGAGAGGAAGTTATGAAACTGTTGGCACCTGCAGCCAGATGAAAATGAGATAAAAAAATTGAATAGATGTGTTTTAAGTGATGTTTTTTATTGGCTTCTTGAGAAAGGTAGTTCAAGGGCAGTGGTGTGGACCTTATTGAGAAAGGAAAATCATTATTTTTTTGCAGGCAGTCACTGCTTTTGTGACTGCAGCACAAGAAAGCACCGAATAAACAGTTATAGCATAAGTTTACTTGTTGAATGTTGGTCAGAACTTTTTTTAGAAGTACAAAAATGACATTTTACTAAAAATGTACAAGTGGTTTCTATGCTCGTGAAAAAATAGAGATTAGACAGCAATATAGAGATGTCAGTTATAAAGTAACCACAGGCAAAGTCATTCATTGTTGTATGAACAACCTCTATTTTTAGGGAGATAAAGACTGTGTGAGCTGTCATAGAACTACAACATTATCCTACAGCAGGAATACTTATATTTTTTCTTTTCATTTTAGATTGTATATGTTTCTGTAAGGTGTGTGTGTGTGTGTGTGTGTATGTGTATGTATGTGTGTTGTTGCAGTATTTGGAAAAAGCACAAGTTCTAAAAGGGATAAGAATAAATTGAAACTGTACCTGCTAACTGCAGATGTGTTTATAGGTTCATAGGTTAGTACTAGGCTAATTGCCCCTTGTGGGCCATTTTAAGCCTAGCCAGTTACCCCACTTGAGAATCAAACCTTGCACCTTGTGTTTGCCAGGTAAACATCTTAACCATTATGCCATCCTCCCACCCGAGCTACTAAATGGAATTTTGTATGCAAAAAAGTCAGACGTTATTAGTGCTAGTAATGTTTACTTGTTAGAATGACTGCATTGTCAATATTAGCATGGAATGCAAGTGGCTTTACCAAGACAGGTAAAAGTTGAAGGGTAATGACCTACATTAAGAAGTGTAAATAGCAAGGTTCCATGAGACTCATTTGGACAGGAATGAATAAATGAAGTTGATGGGACAAGGGTTCCAGGGTGGCTACACAGTGGAATATCAGTTGACGAAGGAAGAGGGCATAACTATACTGGTAAGGGGGGATCCAATAGTAATAGAAATCTATATATATGGTAGATTTGCAGCAGCAGTGAATTGCTATTGTCAAGGAAGGAGGTTTACTTTAGCATACGTTTATGTTCATTTGAGCTGCGAAGGCTTAAGGGAGTATGTTTTCAACAAGGTGTTTTAATTGTGGGTGGTGACTTGAATTTGATTTATAATCATGAGGCTGTTTGTTTCATGAAGACTTGGAAAGGTGGTTACAGCCATCGAGGATAAATAAATATATACACAGTTTGTAAAGTTTATTTCAGTAACAGGAGCTAAAACAGGTGATTTGTATTGTTCTCCAAGATATAGTAACAGGACCAGATTAGATAGAATCCATTTATGACAGGAGCATGTTCATTTGATGGAAAAGATATTGGGACTTTGTACCTGACATTCCTCATTTGAGGATTAAGATAAAGATGGGTAATGAAGTAAAGGAGAGAGACTTGCATTTTTCTACATTATGCATTGAAAAGAGAAGAATTGATGGAATGGGTAACAGTTAAAATTTGAGAGCTCTTAGAGCAGGTAGAAACTGCTCTTGAATGAGTAACTAACACTTGGGACATGTTAAAAATAGATTTCAAAGTAAAGTAGGAATGAGGGAGAAAGCAGTATGGGGAAAGGGAAATAGTATGTATTTAAAATGGTTAAAAGTAAAATCACTGCAGAATGTGTGTGTGTATGTATATATATATATATATATATATATATATATATATATATATATATATTCAGAACAGAAGGAAGAAGAGTTGCAGAGTGCTAGCAGGAAAATAAGTGAGCAATATACACAAGAGAAGTTTAGAAAAATTCTGTTAAGAAGCAGTTTTTGGCAATAATCCTGTATGGCAGAGATGGTTGGTTCTACTGTTAAGGCAACAGTAAGTCAAAAGAACAATAGCGAAACTCGGACCTTATGACATGAAGAATAACTAGATATTTATTTATTTTTACATGCATACATACAAATACATACATGCCATTTGTTAACCAGGTAGGTGCTCTACTCTGAAGACCCTTTTCTGACACAAACCAGGACAAAAAAAGGCCAGAGTTAAAAGAAGATAACAGAAATACTTTGGAATTACTGTGAACATTTATGTAAGGCTGAGGAGTGGGTAGTCAGAATAAGGTACAGTCAGAAAAATATATGGATGATTTAGCTTTGCTAGTGCTAGAGAAAGAAGATTCTCAATTATTGATAGGCTATATAGAGAAGAAATAAAAACTATGATGTTTAGTGAATCCATTAAAAAATCCCTGAAATATGACATTCCTTTAGAAGTTTGGAAGTTGGGAGGGAAGGAACTGATAGACTTGGAAGGGATACTTGATACTATATTGAAAGGATGAGAAGTGCTTTTGCATCCTTTAGGGAAGCAGTGGTGGTAGTACTGCAAAAGGAGGGGAATACTTCAGAGGTTTTGCTTCATATAGACAAGTTTCTTTTTAAAATCATGATTGTAACGCATTTGATTGAATTAGCTAAGAAGAACAAAACTGCTACCAAGATTAATAGACATGGATCAGTGAGGTTTTGTGTAACGAAGACAGACATTTGACAATATTAATAGAGCAATGACGATTTAGAGGATTCCGAACATAAAAAATGCCATTATTGTTGGTGGCTTAGTTACATAAAAAAGCATTTAAACTTGGATATAGTTTTATTTTACATGTAGATTAATATGAGTATTTGCATTTCCTACTGAAACAAAGGAGTTCATAAAGATCTGAGATAAGAATGAAGGTGGGAGAGGATCAGGAAAATTGAGTTTATGCCAGGGGAAACCAGCCAGGAATGCCATTTATTATTTGCCATATATTTGATGCCTTTAGCAAGGAAAACAAGGGACTCACAAGTCCAAAGATACAACTGGTATAGCAATCAAGAACAAATAGCTTTGTTTACTGATGGCTATTGCATTGTATTTAATAGACCCAGAACAAGGTTTCCTAGTGAGTTAGAATGTTTTGAAACAGTTTGAGCCATCATTGAGATACAGAGTAAATGAAGATAAAATAAAGGCAGTAGTGGCAAACTGTGTTGCTTACTCATGAGTTAATTGAACAGTGTCCATTTATGTGGGCATAACAAAATGTGATTCTTAGAGATTTGGGTTAAAGTACTCTTTTGGTAGCTAAAGAAGGAAATTAAACAGAAGATCATTACAAAAATATGAGACTGAAAGGTTATGGCCGAACATAAAATTACTAGGTTGGGATGAAGAACCATCCTCTTCATCGGGATATGAACACAATAGGCTTGCTCATTCTTTGTTGGATTGGCTTGGTTCAAGGCTTGATTGTCAAGCTTATAAGCTACTTGCCTTCAAGAAGCTTGCTTGCCATGATTCTGTGTCAGTATCTTCTGCTGTTTGTATGAGTATGAGACTGTTTTTGTGGATGTTAATATCTGACTTATTCTGCTTGTAAAGGACAGATTTGTTCAATGATCTTGGAAGGTATTGTACAATGTATCTGCTATGTGTTTATTTTATAGTATTAAGTTTTCAGAACTGGTGTTACTTCTCTGTCATCACATTCTAGGTGTATAGTTTAAAGTAGAACTGGATCTGATGTTGCATGGTAGACAAGAAAGGGGTTACATCTAAGTAACAAAATGCAATTGTGCCCAGAGCTTTTCTGAATAATTCAGAGTTTTGAGTTTTCTCAAGATGGCTGAATACCAAACAGGAGGTGGATTACAGATCTCCCAGTGTGAAAAATAAGTTATAAGAAAAGCCAGTAAAAGTTAGCAGATATTGCTTAGTCACTACATTGCCTAGGTGGCAGCAAAGAAAAAGTCTACAGAACATAATAGAAAATCAACCAGAAAAGGAGAAGAAAAAATACTGGTTGGGAGGCACCTTGCAGCTGGTCAGCAAAAAGTAGTTTGTTTCAGCTTTGGGACAGGAGATGTATTCCAGAAATTTAGAGGACAAAATAAAACCATTGCACTCAGAGGTGTTTAAAATAAGTGAAACACTGGAGAAATATTTAAAGTCAAATGACAAAAGGCTGGAAAAAATAGAAGATTTAAGTTGGTCTTGATGACCTAACAAAACTGCAGAAATCAGAGGCAGAGTTAAAGGCAAGACTGGCTGAATGAGACTTCTCAAGAACTGTTTTAAAAAATAGTATAGTTAGTAAACAGAGCATGCAGAGAAGACATGTTATTTTCTGCTATATCAGAGAACTACAAGAAAGAGAGGCAATCATTTTATGGAAGTACAAGTAAGCAGCTTGACTGGTATTCCCCAGAAGGATGTGCTAATCCTTAAAGAGGGCACATTGTATATTTGCTCCAAATCTGGCCCGGAGAAAGCAGCCAATATATTAGTAAAGATGCAATAATACCGGCAGAAACAGCTACTACTGAGGAAAATGTGGTAGAAGGAAAGAGTATTAAAACTGGGAACATCAGCATGTTTGTGGAAAATCATTACTCTCTGTACAGCAGGCAGAAGAGAAGCAAGTTTATCCTTGCAGTCAGGGGATGTTGGAAGGCCGATGTGAGATTCAAGTTGCTATATTTAGCTGTATTTAGAATATTTTCCAGGTGAATTGGAGTTGTTTTTGGATGCTGAACAGGCTAAGGAGGAAATAAAAGTGTTTAGCCTGCAAGCAGTGGCTGCATCTCTCATTTTTCTGACAGTTACACTACCCATAGAGAAAGAATTTGCCAACAAAACTTTTTTCATTGTTCCAAAGGAAAATGATTGAATGATGTAAAAAAAAGCATAGGAGCTGACTAGAAAATCAGGAGTATCTTGAATATGAAACAAAGTCCACTTTTCTGTGTTTCTGTAACAAGTGGCTGAAAAAGACTAGAAAATTGTCAACTGTTACTAAAGGTTTGACGACTGTATTAAATTGGTGGAAGGATGCTAAAGCGTAATTTACACTTTGCCATTAATGCTTAGGACCATAAAGGAACTGAAAATGTAAGTGAAAAGGTTTTTGTTGGGAAATTTATTATACATTCAGTACTATGCTGTAAAATAGTTTTGTATGGTATTCAGAGGTATTTTAAATGTGAAGTTGGGGTGGGGGTCTTATCAGCAATTGTTTAAGCTAGAGATATTCAAGTAAAAATGTACTTTTGACTCTGTAATATGATAAAGCCTAGATACAAGCAATATAATGCTGTGATCTTGGGGGTGCTGGTGGAGGATGTAAAATTGTGTTAATCGTATTATATTTCTATTAAAATGTCGTTTCCTCTGTTTTTATATGGGTGAAAGTCTAGACTAATGTTAGTTTATGCTGTAGACAGGCTAGTAAATATAAAGCCTGAAGTGGTAGTTTTCTAGCATTTGAAAAGAGCTGTTAATTTTTTAGCTAAAGACAAGGAACAAAACCAGTGCAAGCAGTTTAGTCATGAGACGTCTGTCCTGTTTATTTTGAATGATCTCTACTAAATTCCTCTCTTGAATTAAAGCTATTATCTGTTTTCTGTTTTGTCCAATTAGCAAGTGCTTTCATTTGTACACAATTCTGGACTTTGTATTAGAAGTGTACCTTGTAGGATGCGCAGTAGCAAGCCCCTCCCAAACCCTGCTCACCATCCAACAATTGGTGAAAGTAAAGAAATATTCATACCGATGGAGGCATGAGTAGTCATTGTCTATTTGTAGTTTGATCTTTTCCTCATGGTATTGCGATCTCAGAGTTGGTATATTTAATTTGCAGGAGGTGGGGGAGGGACGCATCCCCTGCAAAAATGAAGGAAAAAAATACTTGCAATCTTTTCCATACCACATGCCCATTTTTAGCTGTCAGTCACTGAGGATATGCCCACTTCTGCACAGACTGGCCTGCGGGGTACTTTTCTAATATAATACCCAATTCTGCAGGTGTATGCAACTTAGAAGTAGGTGAATAAGCGGTGTGTTTGAGTCATTTGTATAAGAAACATTGCAATTAGTATTTAAAGGGGAACTGTCCAGTAGTTCAGTGAAAGTAAATGCACTTTGAAATTGTGGGAAGTGAGTACTTGTGAAGGTGGCTGTATCTCCAGCACCCTTAGTACTTCAGTGCATTAACTGTATTGGTGTATTATTCAGTTTATTCATTTAAGAGTAGCCAATGCACTTTCTTAAGGTGAACATGTAGTTTACTGAAGCATTCAAGTTATTTTTCACGTCTGAATAGGAAATAGAGATAGGACAAGGACAGATGGTGTCTGTGGATAAAGGAGCTCACGTCTCAATCATACATGTCCAGCATGATTAAAATAACTTTAGAATAGATAAAGGCTGTGGGTGCAGCTATCTATTTGGGGTATCTGCCCATCTGTGGAGATGTACCTTCCCTTTTTGGAAAGTGTATATTGATGTGTTTGATTGCTATGAGTATAAAAGAGACTGAGGGGTTAAAATGTTTTTTTGTTTGTTTGTTTATAGAGTGTTTTTTCTGAAGCAAAAATCTGGGAAATGTGACATGGGCTCAAACAGAGATGAGAAGCAATAAATACGTATCAGCTTGTCAAGCATAGTGTGTACTTATAGGTTTCAAGTTGGAGTCATATTCAAAAATGTGAAAGTAATAGCTTGTAGAGTGGCTGCTTTATCATTATAAACACAATGTAAATGGCATTGCAGGTATAGACAAATAGAGTACTGAATAAGAAGTGTATGGTTCCGGTAACCGTGATACAGGAAACACATTTGGATAGAAATTAACTTGTGGATTTGGCAAAGAAAGGATTTCAGAATAGACATTCAGCAGAGTATCAGGGACAAAGGAAAGGAGTATAATAACACTGATTGCGAGATGAGGCTTAAATAATCATAGAAGAGTTTTAAGAAAGACAGTAATGGTAGATATGTGGTTATCAGGGGTTATTGGCAGGGAAGGAGGATTAGGATGACATGATTTTATATTCTACCTAAGTACTACTGTTATCTAGTTTAAGATAATTTTGGGAGAAATAAGCTTTTAGCAGGGAGTGATTGTTATCGGTTTTGCAATAGTGAGGGCATATCAAGGGGACCTAGAAGGGAACATATACCAAAACAGGGTAGATTTCTTAAGAAATATGAAAATATTTGGAATTGAAGATGTGAATTCAGTAGCAGGAGCTTAGAAGTTACATATTCTCCAAGGTACAATAGTTGAGCTAGACTTGATAGAAATTATGTTTTACAGGAGTATGGGTATTTAATTGAAAGCTGTAAAACACATCTAATAACTATTTCAGATGACACACAAATAAAGGCTAAGAATAAAGGCTTGGGTAATGAAGTAAAAATGAGACCTGACACTTTCCTATTTATCTGTTAAAAAGAGTAGAATTGGAGGAATGGGTAATAGAAATGATGTGAGTGTTATTAGTGAATATATAAATGTCGAATGGAGGACTAGCTATGGAGTACAATAAAATGAAAATAGAATTTAAAAGTGTGGTAGGAACGAGAGAGAGAGAGATGTGAAAGAAGTAACAGGAATTACTTAGAGGTGTGACATGCCAAAGTACTGCAGAAGAAGAGTCGTCCTGCAGAACAAGTAGTGGAGCAATTGCCGAGTGCTAATGGGAAGTGAGGGAGTGTGTGGGTAAGATGCATGAGTTTAGAAAGGTTGCTGTTAAATATTTTTAATAACTCCATATCACAAAAACTCTTAGCATAATGACTTGGACAATAGAAAGTAGAAAGGGTCGTTACCAAACATTAAGGAGCCTGTGGCAAGTGAAATAATTAGAGATCCTATAGAAATATTTTGGAAATTATTTGAAGGTTTGTATAAACAGAGGAACTGAGAAAACAAGAAAAGGCACAAACATAAGTATTTATGGAAGTTTTAACTTTCCTTAGGTTAGAAAGTGAAGCTCAAGTTTTATTAGCTAAAATAAGAGTATATTTTAAAAGATCAGTTTCATCATCTTAGAAGAAAGTTATAGTGGTTTCATTACCCAAAGAGTGTAAAGACCCTTCAGAGTCAGCTTCCTATAGAACTAGTATGGTAATTAAGAAAAGTTAGCATTATTTGTATATGATATTATTTTGCACTTGATAAATCCAGAAAAGGACATTTAGGTGTTGAATGTACTGAGACAGTTTCAAGTCATTTAGAGAAATAAAATAAATGAAGTGGTAAACTATGTACCCACACATAAATTGGTTTAACAATTCCCATATTTACGTGGACTCAGAAAGGTAAAATATTTAGGTGTATGGATTAAAAAGGATTCAGTTTATACCTCTCTACCTCTTAGCACAAGAAGTCTGAACAAAACTAAAAATATTGGGGGTCAAAGGATCACACATAAGGACGGATTTTAAATATTGTTCTTATAAACTTAGAAAGTTGCTAGAATACAATGCTTTTGTCTTTCTTTGCATTTTGTAAAGGATATGATGTCTGAAACTCAAATGCTTACTTCATGAATTCAATCCTCATGGGTTTTCCAGGAAGCCTAAAATCTTATGGGGAACAGACCAAAAATATAAGTAAAAAATCTGGACATTCTGTGAAAATCCAGATAGTTGAGAATTAGGATTCTGTAATGACAACTAAGGGTATGTGGGAAGAGACTAAAAATGTAATACAAAAAGTGAAAAGCTAGAAGTTCTTGATTATGGATAAAAAATGTAAATTATGAAAATGTTTTTAGTCTAATTTTATATACAGGTCAGATGTATTTAATCAACTAGAGGAGAAGTTGTGGATTATAAGTTCATAAAGAACTGAATGAATGTATTTGGGAAGGGAAAAGGGCAAGTTGATTCTTTCCATACAACAAGATAGTTTAGGATTTCCTGATATAAAGGGATAATTTAGAATTATACTGTTAAGGCTGATGCGTATAACTCAAGCAGAAAGTTTTAAATCAACCTGGAAAGTAATGATGATGAAATTGGTGGTGGTAGTTCAAGAAATAAAGGGAAAATAGGATTTTGGATGTCGGTCCTTATGGAGAATAACAAGCGTACAGGTAACAATATACCAGTGTTGGAAAATATTTTATCCTGGACATCCCAAACAATAAACCTTGAAACAATAATCTTAGGAGACGTAAATAAAGATTGGCAAACCATAGCTTACATCTCCCCCACAAATAGTATAAATCTGTATGTTTTTTCTCAGCTTATCAATGCTCCAACAAGATGCAGCAAAGATCTTGCCTGCCAATCCACCTTAGACTGGATTCTAGTATCCCACCCTGCTAATTACCACTCTTCTGAGCGATCATCTGCCAGCTTACTCCTTTAGAACAAACTCCAAACAACTAAGAGTACACACTATAAAAGCAGTTAGGAACTCAATTCATTTTTATCAGCATAAATTCAACAATCTCCTACAGGAAATAGACTGGACAACCCTTAATGATGCTGTACTATACTAATAACACTTTCTTTCATATACTTAATACACCAGCTCCCATTTGTATGAAAAGAATCAAAACGAACTCAGCACCGTGGCTCTCTAAGGAATGTAAACACCTGATGAAGCAAAGGGACCTAGCCTGGTCAACCTGGAAATAAATCAGAAATGAATAAAATCATGTTAATTTCAAAACAGTACGTAACAAAGTGACAAAACTACTCAACAGAAATAAGAAGTCATATTATTCCCAGCTTCATTTCCAGCATAAAATCAACCCCAGTAAATTTTGGCACGCCATATCTTCTCTACTTAACCCTGGAAGAAATGGAGAGCACACCCTATCACCTGATACCCCTCCATCACAAATAGCCAAAAACTTTAACAAGGACTTCATAAAACCAGTTTCAGACCTACTAACTAACGCCCCTAATGCTGGACCCCCCACCCACCCTTCAACCTATTCAGACACCGACCCCAAGCCATCAACTACTTCTGACCCTGTCATTACTAACCCCCCTACTCAACAAAATGTCATACAAACCCCATTCTCATTTCAGCCCATACCCACTGACACCATTAAGAAACTGCTATAAAAACTAAAACCCTGCTCTACTTCAGCTGACAATCTCACCCCATACTACCCTAAACTGGCTGCTAACTTAGTCGCCTACCCAATCAGTATCCTTATAAATAGGTCTTTATCTGAATCAGAAGTACCTCCCATATGGAAACAATCTCACATCACCCCCATCCACAAAGGAGGCAACTCTTTTGATCCATCCAATTTTTGTCCTATATCCATCTTGTCACCCATATCCAAAATTCTCGACAGAGGTATCCATCAACAGGTAATGCAATATCTATTGCCAAAAAATCTTTTAACCAAAACCCAACATGGCTTCAAACCTAGCCACAGCACAGCTACAGCCCTGTTATCTTTTACAGACACTGTGAACAAGGCCAGAGATGCAGGATGCTATACAGCCTCAGTATTCCTTGATCTCTCCAAGGCCTTTGACACAGTGGATCACCTCTACTTTCGAACACACTGTCTAGCTTAGACTTCTCACATAACACAGTAAAATGGTTTCAGAGGTACCTCAAGGATCGTAAACAAGCACTGAAATGGTCCAACAAACTCTAACCCTTTCTCCACAACCCTACTGGAGTCCTCCAAGGCTCCATCCTAGGACCCCTACTCTTCACCATTTTCACAAACAACCTTCACACTGTCTCTCATCCTGGGACCCTCATTCAGTACGCTGATGATTTCACCATAATCTGCACTGCTCAATCAATACCAGAACTGCTCTCAAAAACTCAACAGTCTTTTAAAGCAGTTGAATCCTGGCTAAGAAATGCTCAACTCTTTCTTAATCCAGAGAAGACAAAACTAGTACTCTTTCATTCCCAAAACACCTCCTTTGTCACTGATCATTTCAACATCCTTGCACTTGACAACACTGCCATAGAAATAGTGCAGGAAACCAAACCTCTAGGTGTTATCATTGACAATAAACTTTCATTTGACCCTCATATACAGCAAAATATAAAGAAAATGTATCAAACACTGGGACTCTTATATAGAAGCAAACATATCTTTACTGCAGCAACCGAAACTTCCCTTGCAAAAACATTTTTACCTTCACTGTCTTCTTTATGATGCCCCTGTCTTTAACTTACAAAATTCTACCCTAAGCAAGTTTGAACAGTGCTACAACAAAGTTGCAAAGTTTGCCACAAACTCTAAATATCACACACACCACTGTAAACCACTCCTAAAATTAAACTGGCTTGAACTACCCAACCAACTTGCCTTTATTCATCTATCCACCTTCCACAACCTTATTTTCAAGCCTATTGCCTGACCTGCACTAGCCAATCTAGTCACACCTTACACACCAAATCGATCCCTACGATCAGAAGTCAAAACTCTCTTATCTATCTCAAAACCCACGAGAAAACCTGGTCACTCCCTGTATTCATGCTCTGTCTCTTATCTATACATTGGAATTCACTACCTCTAGCTACCAGGTTCATGCCTGGCCTAACGCATTTCAAAGCCTCTTTAAAAAATCATCTCAAAAATACATGGCTCCCTCCTGCATAAAGCCTGTCTAATGCTCAGGTTTTCCTCTTCTCTCACATTTCAATCCCTCACAGACTGCAAGATCCTAAAGCTCTTCTAACTCCTTCTCTGCTTCTATACCATATCCTTAAGCTACTGCTCAGGCTTTATTGCTTCTATTCTACTTAGCTTTATCTCGCTATATGTCTGTATCACTAACTTTTTGGCTTCTATTTCTACATCATGTATGATGAGAGTGACTATTATCGTCTGTAATGTTTTAACTGTATAGAATTGTTTAGATGTGTAGTAATATATTACAACTTCTTGTAGCAGTTTGTTCTTTCAATTTATTTTTTGTATAGTATTTCTAATGTAATCTTTATTGTATTGGATTATACTGTATTTGTATTGTACTGTATGTGGAGCTTTTCTCCGTGGGCCTCTGCTGAAAATGGGTTCTGTAGACCCAGTCACACCACCCTGGTAAACAAATGTCAAATAAAATAAAATAATAAAATTATATTCATAAGGTAGCAGAAAGATGTAAAAATTAAGCCAACATGTTGTGAAAAAACACCACTGGACTACTAATCGAGGAGCCTCAATCGTCACCACTGGCAACACTGGGGGACGTTCACTGAGAGGGTAACTGGTGCGCACACACATTATTTCCAGATGCATCTCTCTGCATGAAGTGCAATTTCCCTTAAGAGCACACAGACACCAACAGTCAGTCTGGGGCTGCCTTCTCCAGATCCCCAGTAAGACTCCCCACTGGCACAGCTATAGAGTTGAGATCTCAGTTGAGTGACCAAACCAAGACCTCCAGCACCCTCTGTCCAACCAGTGCTTCGTGTCTCTGCCCAAGTAGCTGACACACACACACTCTTTGAGGTTTTATTTACACACATGCACACCTGGGAAAGGCTGACACAGGTTTACTGGCTATGCCCCCTTCTGCCCAGAGTATAAGGTAGTTTTCACTGCCACCTGTCACTCCTTATCAGCTACTTTAAGGCCCTTAACAAAGGGTGTCCAGTCTTACTGTGAAATATTAATACTAATAGAAATGGTAGTTTGACCAAGAGCAAGGCTATTAGGAGTGGCCAACACAGTGTCACCAAATAAATATGCAAGTACTCTCAAAACTTAAATATCTCTACACAGATCAGCCATAATGGAAGGTTTAAATATATTTAAAAAATAAATAGTAAAAGAACTAAGACAATACTAGATATGTATTCACAGTGACATCAGAGTTCAAAACTACAGGAAATATTTAAAACAACATTGGAAGACAGGCTCACCCAAATAACGAAAAACATCTAAACTAAGCTTCACTATATTCCTGACTGTATCTAAGAGAATTATACTGTTCCCTAGAAACTTACTTATTTAGAACAAGGGATATGTGGTGAATGGTTCTTGCTGTCAGGTCCAAGACCGAATGCAGAATGCTCTGTCTCACTAAGAGACTTCTCAAAATAATATCTAAAATGTTACTGCTGAGATAGCTTGCAGAATGACACGATTTCCGGTCATCTGATTTCTTGCGCCCAGATGAAACCCCCATTGCTGAAGCTGTGGCAGTATTTCGCATCTACCTGTAAAAATACTCATACAAGGACTTTTGCTCAGATCGTTGGCAGATGCTGGAAGTCATAAAATAATTGCATTCCTCCACATTTCAAGACTAGTAATTAGTTCACACTAAAGACAATGCAGAAAGCTTCCTAGTACAGATTTTGTCTCTAGCTGCATTAAAAACTTGAGATATAGTCTGTCTGTGGCATAGCCTATAAAGTGATTTAATTTGAAATATTTTTTCTGAAGTTTACTGGATTGAGGTTGACACTCCAGTTTCCTCTGTTAAAATACATTTAAACAGTTACAGTAGTGCCTGTACATTTCTGTTCTCTTCCAGGGGGGCACACTGTGGATACACTTTAAACACAGCACTTTACAAATGCCAGAGCAGTTTGATAGACATGACGTACAATTCTAATACTTTTGTAACACAAGCATCTTATATAAATTAGTTTGATATTCACAAATGACATATAATTGTTTACAAAATTCCAGCTAGCTGTGCTGGCAGTATCTCCTTTCGTCACACATGGGAATACAGAAGGTAGATTTTACCAAAAGGAATGAATGGAAGTAGGGGTATAGAAAACAGGCAAGAGGGCCTAGAATTTACTTGAGAAAATTAGTAAAGGAACCAAGGCACTGGGAGCAAGTAACTGTAGTGGGAAAGGTTATAGAGTGGAATGAGGGCAGATGGACATTTGGATTGCAGGTTAGCGATTGCTTTCCCTACCAGGAATTGATAGCAGAGTGTACTTTTAAGTAAAAGACCAGCTGTGGTTGAGTTTTTTAAATGAATGTAGAGTAGAAGCTGCTGATAAAAAGGGATATAACATATTGCATGATGACTTAAGAATCGATCAGAAAAGATTGGAAAAAGAGACCAAAAAGGCAGTTTACAAATGAACACATCTCTATGGCTCCTAAGTATTCAACAAAGTCTAGAAGATTTAGGATTTTTGTATAGAACTGTTTGCATAGGTTATTTATACCCCAAACTGTTTGAGAGAAGGTAGATAGTGAATGGTCTAGAAATGTGGTGAGAAAGAGAGTGATAATTGAAAACCTGTTTTTTTTAGAAATGTGATGAATTGGCAAATTTAAAAAATTCCATGCAGAGTACTTTGTCAGAAATGTTGGGTGTAGTAAATGGTTGTCAGTAAGGAAATGATTCTTTTCAGCTGAGATGTATGATCTGAATTGCCTAGGCATAATATGGCCTTAGGTCATATTAGTAAATCAAACAGTATTGATCATAATCAATAAGCAAATTATTCTTTTGAACTGGGATGTAGGATCTGCATCGACTAGACATAGTAAAACTTTACTTAGGTCATTGTTAGGTCCACTCATGAGAGAGACCACTTAAAGTGGGAGTTAAAAGGAGGTTTGTTAGTAACATGAAAGGTACTTATACCTGGTGGCATAGAGGAACCCGGACAGACAGCTGCTGTTCTTGTTTTCCAGACCTTTGAGGATGCATTAGAAACAGCATCCCTAGAATTTGGCTCACAGCTACCAGCATTCAGAGAGCTCAATGGGTTTTAATGAGTGCCTGACATATATAAATAAGTATGTGATAATCCTGTAGCGCACCATACCATACCATTGTTTCCCCTAGAAAAAGTGAGGGGATCTAAATGACCCCAACCAAAAACACTACACTTTGATAAGGAAAGTACTGCTGTGTGAAGAAGACTTACACTGCTTCTACTCTTTAGGGCTATGAGCTACCAGACCCTTATGATAAAATGTTGAGGGGATACCCTCAGATTTGGTAAAGAATATGGCTGAGGCCACTCTAGGTAAAAGTTGTGAGAGAGAGTTTCCAGACTAGCCAGGTGGCCTGCAGTGTGGTTAAGCATTCTGTTAACTATGGCACCAGATCAGTAATGTGCAGACACTAGCAGGTGATACCATAGGACAGCTACTGGATACCCCCATTGCACAAAAATCTGTGGTGTGGGTCCCTTTCCAATGCAATATTTAAAACTGTTGTATACAGGGGCAAGGCTTTAGTTTGCAAATACTTCCAGAACTATCCTGACAGTCAATGGCTGTTTTAGTGTAAGTAGTTAAAGACAGACCAGTTTAAACAAACTTTGAAAAGAGAGAGAGGTTTCAAGTGGAGGCAAATGGCAATAGGTAGCAAAGTAGGGGAAGGGAGTGTTAACTTCTTCCCCTCTGCAAGAAGGACAGTAAGTATATAACCATAAAACTCATTCCACAGCCAGCACTTTGGCAAAGAGGAATAAAGCCCTGACTGCAACCAAGGCAACTGGAGTTCATTTAGCGGCTCTGACAGCCATAGAGGTTGGCAGGAGGTTGGGGAAGGAGTGACGAGGCATCCGCCTGATAACCGTTCTCACAGGGGAGGGACTGAGAAAAGCATATGGGTTGACAGTCTATGTACTTGAGTACTGGTAGAGACCAGATCCAACAGCAGACTCCAGACTGAGGGCAGTCTTCTCCATGGGTGTTGGGCAAGGTTATGCATCATGGCAATCTCAGCCTTCACAAGGCTTTTCACGTGCACAAAAAAGGGGATAAGGATACACAGTGTGATAGCTTAAAGCAAGTAATTATATCCTGGTCAGCATGATGGCTTCTGTCTGGCCTCCTCATTTGATCCTCCCCTCTCCCCCACACTGACAGTACATAACCTGTATAACACTTGGGAGAACCCCAGATGGGGTTTAAGCCTGAAATGGAAGATCAATATAAGAACTCATGAAAGGACACCATGAGACAAGGATGGATTACACCCCCAAAGAAATAAAATCACAGTGAAATGTAAGGGATCACAATTAAAAGAAAAATCCGTTACTCTGAAAGGATCCTCGACGTATCCTGGGAGGGAAGACATTTCATTTCAAAGAGAACTGAGTTATCATAATAACCAGGAAATAAGACAGAAGTAACATCATCAAGTTAAAAAAAATACAATTCAAACACTTCCTGGTATGCTGCCCATCCCCAGACCAGCTGGAGTTTGAAAAATTAACTTTTGTCCAATTATTGAGATGTGGAGAAATGGAGAGGGTGTCAACAGCATAACAAGAAGATTGATTTTATTCAGGTCTCGTCCTGTTACCAAAAAAAAAAAAAAAAAGATTTTTCTTTCCTGGAGACCCACTCTGGCTTTATCAGTGCTGAACAGATTCAGAAACGTGACCAACTTAGATGCTGCACCTTAGGACACTTCTGTCAGTCATACCAAAGGTACTTGCACAATTTTCTCATTTAGTTTCTGAAGTAATAGGTTTTTGCTGCTTTCAGCAGTTTAGATCAACGTGAATTTGTACTTTGTTGGAAGAAGTGATAAGGAAGATAGTGTCACTATTTTATTTAATACAGACGTGTTTTTGTATCTAAGGATAATTACTAAAAGCTGATTAGCATATTTTTCTTATTAATTATGTGAGTCCACCAAAGATTAAAGGAAAACTCCAGGCTTAAACACATTTTATCTCAACCGCGAGTTGTGCTCTATCCCTGTAAACTCATCCCAAACATGTGCAGTAACAAGAATGCACAAACACATTTGTTAGTTCGACATATCTACCATTCCGTAGCGTAGGGCAGAAGAGCCCATCCCCCATTCTTTAGTATTGCATGCTTTCAGTTCCAGTTTGTCTACACCTTCGTGACATACCTTTGATACAGTCAAATCAGTAGTCCCCTCTACTGCAGATCCTCCAGCACTGTGAAATAGACATTTTTCTAGGCCAGCCCATTATCAGCTACTATAAAGTGATGCCTAAGTTGTTGTGGAACTCTTTTAAGTGCACTGTTTCCTTCAGGAGGAAAAACTGTGCACAGCTGCAGGCAAAATTCCTGGACAGAGAGAACTCAGTAGCTACTATTCTTCAGTAAGTTTGCTAAGTTGTTCATCCTGCATATAAAAAGTATGTGCCGAATTTCTCACCGTAAAATAGCATTGTTTTTGTTCTGTTCTTCCATAAGTAATGCTAAGTCTGCGCTTTTTTTGTCATCCACTGTGCTGCAGTGTCAGTGTGTATATATATATATATATATATATATATATATATATATATATATATATATATGTGCATGGTTGTTCTGCCTACCTGCATGTGTGTGAGTGAATGCGTGCCTAGAAGTAGTGTACAACTCAAAAAGTACGGCAAAGTCGCAGCTTTTATATGTGTGAATGAATGAACCAGAGATAGTTCCTGCATGAAAGCAGTATGTGTGCGCGAATGCTGAAGAGACTGTGTGATTGTGTGAGCATGCAGATCCAGTGTCTGTTGGAGGTAGATGGAGAATAGCCTAAAGTAGGACTGTTACCACGTTAATGAAAACTAAATCTCGACCCTGCTGGTTTGGTGAACACACAGCAGATTACAAAGAGGACTGCGAGCACACTTCTTTAGGAGAAAAAAGCAACAAAAGTATTAGGGACTTGGGTACACATATACTTCAAGACAAGCCAATGCCAGGTCTGTGTATTTAAACTGGTACAGAAAAGCTTATTTTCCTAGTGCTCGACTGTGGCTCCTGATGAACTATTTCCTTCCAAGTTTGCTCATTAAACAACGGTCTGCTAACCCCCTAGTTTAAAAAAAAAAAAACACACACTTTATGGTGGCATGGTGGTGTCTATAAGCAGGACCGTAGGACCCGTGTGTCTGTCGCAGATACCCCGCTTTTCCAAGGTCTTGTGTAAAAAAAACAAGCTGAAAAACTCTGGTGGCAGGACCGGAGGACCCATGCGTACGTTGCGGTTTTAGGCACGAAAATTGCCTGCCTCTTGCCTGTACAGCCTGTTAAGGACAGTGTGCCTTATGTGGGAATTTTTAAAATGCATGCCTGCTGCCCGTACAGCTCAGAGATAAGGAAATGTTTCAGACATATGCGGGGATTGTGTTTTCTGCTACTGCCTGCTGGGGCTAAAGGCTGATGGGTGATTTAGTTTACGTAGAGTCAATATAAAAAGATGTATAGCAAGGTGTACACGGTCAAGTAGATTATGCACACAGTTGAGACGCGTTGAAAATAGGTGACAATGTTTAACTTCTGTTGTATGCAGCGGCAGTAAACAGAGTTAGATGAATACATCCCAGAGTTTAATTCTTAACAGTGGATAAACAAATGGAAAGAGTAGCATACTTTGAAATTTCGATTACGTTGTACGAAATGTTATGGGTTAAGTCAAGAATTGCATTGGAATGCCAAAATGCTTAGAAGTACCATGTTTTCAGTGCTCTGTGTGTGTGTGTGTGGCAGGACTAAAAACAAAGTTAGGGTAAGTTGCGTGTGAGTTGTTTAGTGTTAAGGTCAGTGACTGGGTTAGGGGATAGGGCTAATGTAAGGTGTGTAAGAGTACCTTGTTTAGTGTTAGGGTTCAGGTTATGGTTAGTGCATTTGAGTTAAGATACTGCAGGGGTGTGTAGCAGTCCATAACTCTTATAAAAACCCTTAGCCTACAGAAATCTTATACTAGCTGTGTGTCTACCACTGTTCCTAATCCTAGCACTGTACAAATGTGTCTCGTCAAGACTTTGTAGAAAAGGTATTGAGATGTCTGCATTTGGGTTAGAGAGATATTCAGTGGTTAACTTTTGGTAAGTAAGTGTGAAACATTGTCAAAACAATTGCTCAGCAACCGAAGAAAAATGAAGGTAGCCACACAGCCAGATAATTTTTTAGCGCTTTCTTCCACTTTATTATCACGTGGACTTCCTCAGAAAAACCAGGAAGCCTCCCTACATCCTGGTTTTATACTCAATAAACAGGAAATGATGTTGTTCTGTTATTAAAATGATGTTAACCTTTTGAAATGTAAAACAATTAAATGCACTTCTTAAAATTTTTCAAATTGTGCTTATTATAAAACATTTCATTTTTTGTGTATATAAAACATGGTAAATAATTAAATAAAATATAATAATTATCCATAAAAATCTTATGTACCAACAAAGTAAAATGATGCACTAAACTCCCTCTCATATAAACATATCCAAACACTATTTCATATATGGGAAAGTACATTATGATGGTGATGTTGCTACATTGAAATCACAACTTAAACATATTGAAACGATGCATTATAATGTTAATGATTGCTTATTCAAATCACAAATTGACCATTTAAAAAAGCCATAAACAATAAAGGATGTATAAATGAATATATTTGTAAGTGGATATAGTGAAAGTAAAATGAATTGTTGTATAGTGACTCTGTCCTTCTTCATCAAAAAATGAATGTATACACACTCTCCCGTCCATACTCATACCGGATCTCTTACGCTCGTGAATGCACTCGTGAGAACATGCACACTGGTGTGTGTGCCCGAGCCTACACATGAAGATGCACACACAAACTCGCACAGTCTATCCACACACATGCACACACACAAGCACATGCACAAAATCACACAGATACACGCACTGATAAACTCTCTCAAGCGCACATCCACACACACGCACACATGCGTGCACAGACCCACGGACTCTCGCACACACACTCTCTCAAGCACTGGCACACACACACAAGTGTGTGTATGTGCGTGCACACTCACACACGCACATGAAACCAGTTGCACACATACGAGAGCAGAATTATGTGTGCGTGTGTATATTCTCGCACTCTGAAATGTATTCGGATGTGTTGGATATAAATACTCTATAAACAATACACTGAATCACTGAAACGTGCGTGCAAATATACTGTTGCTCCAAGTGCAGACATAGACTACTATCTCATCCCTCCATAAAAATTCTTTGTAATGAATAGTTGTTATCCCTGTATAAACATATTTAAAGAGATTTACATGTTTAAACATACTGAAAAGGCTTTTAAATATGGTTATCTATTTGTTAAGAAGCATTTGATATTAATCGCTTCATTCAGACCAGGGGGTTCATCAGCCCCTAAACACAACTGCCATAATGACTCTTTTTGCTCTAATTTGTTGTTTAAGTCACCCTTTAACAAACTTTTTTCTACATGATCTAAGATGAAAAACTCAAATTTCTTGAAATCCAAACACTCCTGTGAGTGTCTCGCCAAAGAATTATTTCTATCTTTGTTCTTAATGGCTAGGGTGTGCTCGTAGATCCTACGTTTTAGCATCCTTTTGGTTTTCCCTACATAGTAATTGTCACAGGTTAAACAGGTAGCTATGTAAACCACATATTCACTGTGACAGTTGTAATATTTTGGTGCCCAAAATGTCTTATTTATATGCTTGAGTGTCACGAAAGAGGTATTACTAATGTATCTGCACTGTCTACAATTCTGACACGCAAAAGTTCCTTTCTTTCTGCTGATATGCTTAATGTTGCATGCCTGGAAACCATTCGTTCTAAGTCAAATATCGATTTTTTACAATTCTGTATTGAATTGTTATTACTTACTGGTTGGATGCTGGTTGAAATCCGGATTTCCGAAAATGGATTTGCTTGCTGTCTTGTAACAAACCCCCAGACATTGCCAGCATATTCGGACTTGTCAGAGGTTTCCTTGATATCGCCATTGGCGCCGTTGGCGTGCAAAACGTTATTTCCATTTGAATTATTGTTAGATAGTACTTCCGTGATGGAACCAATGCCTCCTATGGTGGTCGTAGCTTCCCCAACCTGCTCATTATCGTTAGAGACTAAATTCCGGTTTAGACAACTTAAAACTATCTCCGTGATAGTTTTAATTAAATCCTGCTCAGGCTTCTTATGCTGGTTCAGCTCTTCAGCTCCAACCGCTCTTTCCACACCTGGCGTCGGGTAGATGGATACGTCCAGTAACGGATCCTGGGAGGTAACCTCTGCAGGATACAAAAAACATTTGGTAAAGAGGATTGAAAAGGAAGTCAAAGGGCTTCGTCACGGAGTAGCTGGACCAATTTTGTTAAGTAATAAGATGGGCCACATGGAAGAAGTATCAATAGGTATTACTATAGATAGAAAAAAATCTGAAGACTTCCACACTGCTTTTCCTCTTCCGATATCCAATGAATTGGGTAATATAAGAGGTATTATAGAAAGAAATTGGGGTATAATTTTAGGGAATAGAGAGCTCATGGCATGTGTAGGTGTAAAACCATGTTTTACATATAAAAATGTAACCAATTTAAAAAGTATACTAGAAATAGACAACAAAACTAGCAAAGTACCCACTAGGGATATCAGCAGAAAGAAAGGAACTTTTGCGTGTCAGAATTGTAGACAGTGCAGATACATTAGTAATACCTCTTTCGTGACACTCAAGCATATAAATAAGACATTGTGGGCACCAAAATATTACAACTGTCACAGTGAATATATGGTTTACATAGCTACCTGTTTAACCTGTGACAATTACTATGTAGGGAAAACCAAAAGGATGCTAAAACGTAGGATCTACGAGCACACCCTAGCCATTAAGAACAAAGATAGAAATACTTCTTTGGCGAGACACTCAGAGGAGTGTTTGGATTTCAAGAAATTTGAGTTTTTCATCTTAGATCATGTAGAAAAAAGTTTGTTAAAGGGTGACTTAAACAACAAATTAGAGCAAAAAGAGTCATTATGGCAGTTGTGTTTAGGGGCTGATGAACCCCCTGGTCTGAATGAAGCGATTAATATCAAATGCTTCTTAACAAATAGATAACCATATTTAAAAGCCTTTTCAGTATGTTTAAACATGTAAATCTCTTTAAATATGTTTATACAGGGATAACAACTAATGTAATGGGATCCTATCTCGCCTACATTCACAACAGATGGGTTCGGACTCGGCAACTAATACACTAGCACGAAGTCTCTCATTGGCTGGGCTACTCCCTATCCCAGGATGCACTACACCTGCTTCCCCAGATCTCGTTTGCCGCTTAACAAGCTGGACGTGGTCTCGACTTGGCTGGAGCTAAGTGGTTCTTTTTACCTTATTGGTCCTTGACCTAGGGAATTTTGTCTATATTAACCAAACAGCTGTTTTAACAGCTATTTCTTACTATTTCTTATTGTTTTTTTGTTGAGTGCTTGTTTCCAAAAAAATTTAATTTGTTCAGTCGGGTAAGGCCCGTTTAAGTTAGAGGGCCTTTGCCCTACCTTTGAGTGCTTTTAGTTTTTATTAACTTTTGGTTAGTTGTTTTTTGGGCAAAGCCCGTTTAAATTAGAGGGCTTTGGGCCGTTTAACTTGTTTCAAATTGTTGTGAGGTAAACTTCACCAGTACTCGCGCCAGTGTGTCTCGCGCTTTTCAGTTGGCGCAATTTGTGTATAGTGCTATAATTGTTGTGGTAGAGTAGGATTTCCTTAGAGTTTGTACTTGTTGTGGCCTGTACCATGTCTAAGGAACAAAAGTCAGGTTTTAAAAAATGCACTCGGTGCAAATATAAAATGTCCATTACAGACAGTCATTCAGTATGTGTTTATTGTTTGGGGCCGAAACATCTGCAAGAGACTTGTAGCGTCTGTCATGCGTTCTCATCTAGAGTTCTTCAAGAACGCAAGAACAAATTAATATTGAAAGGGCTTATCAAGCCTTCTTTTGAGGAAGCCTTAGATCTACCTGTTGCTTCCAAAAAGAAAAGATCGTCGGCTCCGACAAGTCCGTCGGAGCCGACTTCTAAAAAGACAAAATTGACCTCTTCTTCTTCGGCTCCACTGACTTCGGGGCCGAGGGTCGAAGGGTCTGCCTCGATACCTCCTACCTCGGCTCCATTGCCTTCGGAGCCGCAAGTTGGAGTATCGAGAGGTGAATCACCTCCATCGGTTCCAATGGCTTCAGAGCCGGTGGAAGTGTGCAGCTCAGACTCTTCTCCCTCGGCTCCGAAGAAGGCTCCTTCAGTGCCGATGGTGGTCCATGCTGTGGTGGAGTCGGCGCCGATAGCATTGGAGCCGTTTGAGCCGGTCCCCTTCTCTCGGAGCCGAGAGGAAAGTCTTCTCGATTGTCTACCTCCTCTAAATCATCGAGACTTTCAGATTCGGACCTGGATAGGGTTTTACAGAGGCTATTCCAATCTCCAGTGTTTACTAAATTGGTCTCGGCTCCAGCACAGTTAGCTTCGAGCCGATCCCCTCCAACACATTCGATTCCTCCTCCAACCTCCTCGGAGCCGTTGGAGTCGGTGGTGGTGGAGCAAAGCGAGCCATACGGTCGGAGCAGAGACCCCTTCGAGGTCTCGGTTCCGACTGTGCTTCCTACCCTGTCCTCCAGTTCAGGGTTTGGTACTGCGACCTCTTCAGCCGGGCCCGAGGGAACACTTTGGGATTGGGTGCTTCGGTGCCTAGTCTTCCCCTCGGAGCATCGGCTGCTGGAATTCCCAGTGCCATCGTGGCCTCTAGACCAGTGACCTCCTTGGATTCTGGAGGTCCGGCCTTTGAGGCCATGAGGAGTGCTGGCCATGCCTTTGCCGGTTCAGCAAGATTCTACCTCACCGTCCCTAGTTTTGGAGTCTGATGCCTCTGTTGTGTTGCAGCCCCCCGGCAGCGGGGCCCCAGGGCCTGAGGATACCCCCATCGGGGGTTCCCTTCTTCCGGGTGGTCCGTCCGAAACGGCTTCGGACGAACCCCCACGGAAGAAATTGTGTAAGAGGAAGCACGTAGACTCCCAAGATGAGTCTGTTACATCGGATACTGACCTCGATGATGCAGAAGGGTCCCCCAAATCATCTTCGGATGATATATCCTTCTCAGATATCTTGGCGATTCTGAGACAGAGAGGTAACTGGCAAGCCAAAACCCCTTCAGCTGAGGAGTCAGTCTTCCTCAAGGCCTTTGGGGCCCAGCCTTCCGCCTCCTGGGTGTCTCCGCCCTTCGATGAACTCCTTGATTTGGTTTCTCGAAGGGCGTGGGAACACCCTGATTCTGTGGAACCGGTGCCTGCGAGGCCCAATAAATTTTGTCAGCCCCAGAAGGAGTTTCTCACAAAGGGTGTGCCTGTAGATGCTTTGGTGGTGGCTTCTGCCACACAGCAGGATGTGGCAGAGGCTTCGACGTCTGTTCATCCTCCTAATAAGGATTCTAGGAGTATGGATAGGTACGGGAAGCGTACCCTGTCTTCAGCGGCCTTTGCCTTACGGTCGCTGAACTACTTATGTCATTTTACGAGGCTCCAAAGGGATCTTCTCAAAGAGCTAAATGACTCTCTTGTTGGTAACCTACCTGAGGCGCTGGCCCCGACTGTTGGCGCACAGATGACTACCCTTTTTTCTATTGTTAACTCGTCCATGAGGCTCATTTCATATGCGGCCGAAGGGGCGAGTAGAGCAGCGGGAACAGGCGTTGCCCTCAGGAGACAAGCCTGGTTACGCTTGTGTTCGTTCGCGGAGGCCTTCAAGTCTTCCTTCGCCGACACCCCCTTTGATGGGTCATCTTTGTTTGGACCCAAGGTGAAGGACACACTAACTCGGTGCGAGCAGGAGGGCAAGACTTTGACTGCCGTTGGGGCCCGATTTTCCGCCCCTTCTAGGCCTTACCCCAAGGCTGGGAGAGGAGGGAAAATGTGGTTTAGAAAATCTCAGAAGTCTTTCCCTACTCCACCCAGTGATTCCCCCTCCAGAGGCAGGGGGCAATTTTGGAAGACGCCGCCCAGAGGTGGCAGAGGCCACCGTAACTCTGGAGACCGCGATTCCTTTCGTGGTTCTTCATACAACCAGCGTTCCTGAGTTGTTGCCCGACTGTGCAACTCCGGAGCCAGTCGGGGGTCGCTTTGCGGTGCACCCACAAGCTTGGGAATCCATAACAAGCGATCAGTGGGTGCTTCGCATTATTACCGGAGGTTATATCATCCCCTTCAACAAACCCCCCCTTTCTTTAAGGGAAATCCCGGACGTACCACCCAGTCAGTGGGATCAGGCAGCATTAGAGGTTTCAAAGCTGCTAGAAAAAAGAGCCATCCAGCCTGTCCCCATCGACCAGATCGGATCAGGAACTTACTCAAGATTATTTTTGGTACCAAAAAAGACAGGGGACTTCAGGCCCATTTTGGACCTCAGTTCATTGAATCGTTTCGTAAAGAAGTCCAAATTCCGAATGGTCACTCTTCAATCTATTCTTCCTTTGCTGGAAAAAGATGCATGGATGTGCTCCATAGATCTCCAGGACGCTTACTATCACATTCCCATAGCTCAAGAGTCCAGGAGACATTTACGCTTCGGCCTCTGAGTCAGTCATTTCCAATTCCGAGCACTGCCCTTTGGTCTCACCACAGCCCCCAGGGTGTTCACCAAGTGTCTGGCAGTGGTAACTGCTCACCTGAGAAGTCTGGGATTCCAGGTGTTTCCTTATCTAGACGACTGGCTCCTTACTGCCACCTCCGAGCATCTACTACTCCAAGCGCTCAGAGCCACGTTCACCTTGGGCCGTTTCTTGGGGATCACGTTCAATTTGCAAAAATCTGTACTACAGCCATCTCAGCGTATTACTTTCATAGGCGCAGACTTAGACACAAAAAGAATGCGTGCCTTTTTACCGGCAGCAAGAATTCAGGTCTTACAAGATCAAGTCAAATCCTGTCTTCCCCTACAAAGAGCCCCGGCCCATCGGATCCTACAACTGTTGGGCTCGATGGCGTCGACCATACTTTTAGTTCCCTTGGCCAGACTTCACATGCGAATCTTACAATGGCTACTGTCGGTTCAATGGTCTTATCAGGAACTTCCCTTGAACCACTTAATCATAATCACGGAAAGTTGCCGTCGAGATCTGCATTGGTGGCTTCTCCAATCAAATCTCGACCAGGGGCGACCCTTTATACCTCAACGTCCCGTTGCCACTGTGACTACGGACGCCTCCCAGGTAGGGTGGGGGGGGTCATTACCTGGACAGGTCGGTCCAAGGCACATGGCAGATCCAGGAAACGCATTTGCATATCAATGTCCTGGAGATGAGAGCGGTACTATTGGTACTCCAAGCTCTCCATCACGCTCTCCCACAGGGCCCGATTACTATCCTATCCGACAACATGTCGGTGGTGTGGTACATAAACAAGCAAGGTGGAACCAGGTCTTACCCACTATGCAGAGAAGCCATGAGACTTTGGCACTGGGTGGTAGCTACCAACCGCTTTCTAATGGCAACGCACATACCGGGAAGTCCAATGTGATTGCGGACAGATTAAGCAGGACCATTCTTTTACCCCACGAGTGGTCCCTCAACCAGGGTATAGCTGCGAAAATCTTCGACAGATGGGGTCTTCCTTGCTGCGACCTGTTTGCCAGCCCTCACAATGCGAAATGCAGAGAGTTCTTCACACTGTTCCCTTCTCAGGGACAGATTCCCAGGACGCTCTGACTCACATTTGGCCCCGGTCTTCTACGCCTTCCCTCCGTTCCCCCTCCTACCGAGGGTGATACAGAAGGCCATTTACATGGAGAGCGAGATGATTTTGATTGCCCCGCACTGGCCTCGTCAAGTTTGGTTTCCTTTCCTACAGAGGCATGCGATAGAAGGTCCATGGTTTCTGGATCCGTGCCAGACCTGTTGACTCATCAGTCAGGACGGCTTCATCCGTCTCTCAGGTCCCTGAAGTTGGCAGCATGGTTACTCCACTTCCATCCTTAGTCCGAGACAATGCTCTTTCGCCGGACGTGGTCCACATACTGTCTTCTTCTCATAAACCTTCCACCATCAAACTTTATTCCAGTAAATGGAAAAGGTTTGCCTTCTGGGCTCAAGAACGGGGTATAGATCCTCTCACTGCACCAGTATCGGAGGTTCTGAATTTTCTGGCCTCCCTTTTTCAGTTGGGCTTTTCAGTTTCTACCATTAAGGTTCAGTTAGCGGCGATCTCTATTTTTCATGCTTTATTTGAACCTTCATTGATGTCTCACAAACTTTGTAAGGCTTTCCTTAAAGGGGCTTGGCTCCTTAGGCCTCCTTTATCTCATCCTGTCCCCCCTTGGGATTTGAATATGGTTCTTGCTGCCCTAACTGCCCGTCCTTTCGAACCAGCTGCTACTTGTGATTTAAAATTTCTGTCTTGGAAAACGGCCTTTTTAGTAGCCATAACGTCTGCTAGGCGAGTTTCAGAACTTCAAGCTCTTTGTTCTGATCCTCCCTATTTGATTTTTCACAAGCATAGAGTTTCATTGAAATTAAACCCTGCATTTATACCAAAAGTGAACTCTTTCTGTATTCAACAAACTATAGAACTCCCTGTTTTTTTCCCAGAATTCTCTAATAATGCAGAATATACTTTGCATCAATTGGACGTACATAGACAACTGCGTTTTTATTTGAATAGAACCGCTCAAACGCGGAAATCAAATCAATTGTTTGTTTCCTTTGCAGTGAACAAATTGGGTCAACCAGTAACAAAAACCTCCATATCTAAATGGATTAAAGATTGTATCATTTTTATTTATTCACAGGCTAACAAAGACCTTCCCTTTCCAGTCAAGGCTCATTCTACCAGGGCAATGGCTACTTCCGTAGCTTTTCACTCCAAGTTATCAATAGATGATATTTGTGCTGCGGCAACCTGGACTTCTCCGCACACTTTCATTTCTCATTACAAATTGGATGTGGTTTCTCGAGGCAGAGCTTCCTTTGGTTCCACAGTTCTCAGGAGTGTGTTCCAATGAGCCACCCGGGATGTAGGTGCTAGGACGCTGTCCCATCTGTTGTGAATGTAGGCGAGATAGGATCCCATTACATCTTTTAGTTATGTACTTACCATAACTTCGGATGTATGGGATCCATCTCGCCTACATTCATAAGTACCCACCCTCCTTCCCCTTCCATTCGGATTTAGAGGAGCTGTAGTCTCTTTTTTCTTGGCGATCTTTCTTGAAGAACTTTAGTTGGTTATAGTGACTACTAGTTTTTCTGTGTTTGCATGGATGTATGAAAGCGAACAAACAAGATCTGGGGAAGCAGGTGTAGTGCATCCTGGGATAGGGAGTAGCCCAGCCAATGAGAGACTTCGTGCTAGTGTATTAGTTGCCGAGTCGGAGCCGATGGATCGGCTCCGAACCCATCTGTTGTGAATGTAGGCGAGATGGATCCCATACATCCGAAGTTATGGTAAGTACATAACTAAAAGTTCATTACAAAGAATTTTTATGGAGGGATGAGATAGTAGTCTATGTCTGCACTTGGAGCAACAGTATATTTGCACGCACGTTTCAGTGATTCAGTGTATTGTTTATAGAGTATTTATATCCAACACATCCGAATACATTTCAGAGTGCGAGAATATACACACGCACACATAATTCTGCTCTCGTATGTGTGCAACTGGTTTCATGTGCGTGTGTGAGTGTGCACGCACATACACACACTTGTGTGTGTGTGCCAGTGCTTGAGAGAGTGTGTGTGCGAGAGTCCGTGGGTCTGTGCACGCATGTGTGCGTGTGTGTGGATGTGCGCTTGAGAGAGTTTATCAGTGCGTGTATCTGTGTGAGTGTGTGCATGTGCGTGTGCTTGTGTGTGTGCATGTGTGTGGATAGACTGTGCGAGTTTGTGTGTGCATCTTCATGTGTAGGCTCGGGCACACACACCAGTGTGCATGTTCTCACGAGTGCATTCACGAGCGTAAGAGATCCGGTATGAGTATGGACGGGAGAGTGTGTATACATTCATTTTTTGATGAAGAAGGACAGAGTCACTCACAACAATTCATTTTACTTTCACTATATCCACTTACAAATATATTCATTTATACATCCTTTATTGTTTATGGCTTTTTTAAACGGTCAATTCGTGATTTGAATAAGTAATCATTAATATTATAATGCATCGTTTCAATATGTTTAAGTTGTGATTTCAATGTAGCAACATCACCATCATAATGTACTTTCCCATATATGAAATAGTGTTTGGATATGTTTATATGAGAGGGAGTTTAGTGCATCATTTTACTTTGTTGGTACATAAGATTTTTATGGATAATTATTATATTTTATTTAATTATTTACCATGTTTTATATACACAAAAAAATGAAATGTTTTATAATAAGCACAATTTGAAAAATTTTAAGAAGTGCATTTAATTGTTTTACATTTCAAAAGGTTAACATCATTTTAATAACAGAACAACATCATTTCCTGTTTATTGAGTATAAAACCAGGATGTAGGGAGGCTTCCTGGTTTTTCTGAGGAAGTCCACGTGATAATAAAGTGGAAGAAAGCGCTAAAAAATTATCTGGCTGTGTGGCTACCTTCATTTTTCTTCGGTTGCTGAGCAATTGTTTTGTCAAAGTTATTTTCGGGTCACCGAAGTAGTTTTTGGTTCGTTTTTTTGTGAAACATTGTCAGCCACATGTATTTTATATTACAATAAGTAAAGTGAGCAAAACCATGTGTGTGCATTTAAAGTTTGCTGTACATTTGGGCTTATGCTAAATATGTTGTAGGAATACTGTAGTTAGACGTATACATGTGTGCTGCAGATGGTTTACTATTGCGTCTGAATATCTGGTGTCCCTGAAGCAACTGTGTTATTACTTTGTAGGTGAGGTTTTACTTTTTTTTTAGATTTTGTCATGTTTTTGCTGTGCCTAATGTTTACATGTATGCCCTGGAATACAAACTGTGCTACATCTTCACACTGGGCTTCTTAAATGGTCTCTGCACCAACTGTCTATTCTAGCTGTTTTCTACAGCAGCTGAGGACAACCATATTTCAGATTTGGTCCGAACAAGTAAATTAGGCATTATCTCAGACTCGACTGTCACTGGATAACTGAGATTATGGATCAGTTACCTTTGCAAATCCTACTGTTATCATAAATTTCACCAGAATTAAAAGTTATAATTATACAAAGGAGATTTTGGAGTATGGTACTTGTGTTGCTAATGAAGATACATACCTTGAGATTTGGTTACTTTAAAAGCTTTTCTTTAAGTTTTTAGCAGATGGTATTAAAGTTACAAAAAGTTTAAATGTACCAGGCTTTCTGATAGTGTCTAGCTTAGAATTCAAAACGCGACAAGCATCAAATATATGTATAAAAAAGTTTCCTACACCAGTTAAACAATTTGAACATAAAATCCACCTGAGGAACCAAATCCATCTTGGTGAATGAAAATATAACTTTTTCAGTACAGAGTGATATGAAGAAGTCTTTCAGGTGTTAGTTCCTTATTACATCTTCATGGTTACCACTCTGTAATACAGGCAACAGCTTATAAACAAAGGGAATGTGCCTAGATATAGGGATGTCATTGTCCCCTTTTATTCCACCCTCATTAGGCCACTCATTGAGTGTACTGCTCCCTTTGGCGTGTGTCTGTTCAGACACATGCAGCAGCTGGAACGCCCACAGAGGTACCTTACTACAAGGATACAACGCCCTAACATGTCCTACATGGACCGACTCCAAGACATGTAGGTATATTCTGTATCCTACGGATTGCTGAGAGGTGACTAGTGCCTGGCATGCGGGACATCCTCCGTCCCATTGCTGTTGTGTTTACTGTACATTGGCAGGTCATATGGCAGCAGAGATGCTCGGTCTGGGGGTCTCGACCTCTTCTTCAGCATCCACAGAATGGTTTGTAGGAACAGGTATCTTCTGCAGAGCTTCATGCTGTTGTGACACATAAAACTTTCATCCCT
Organism: Protopterus annectens; assembly: GCF_019279795.1. Taxonomy (NCBI): domain Eukaryota; kingdom Metazoa; phylum Chordata; order Ceratodontiformes; family Protopteridae; genus Protopterus; species Protopterus annectens. The sequence continues at coordinate 1,599,806,232 of NC_056731.1, forward strand.
GTCCATTTTCAGTGCAAGTTATATCTGTCAATGGCAAATTGTAAATTCACCCCAGGACTGCCCCCTGTATACTAATAGATAGATGTAGCTTCTAAATGCTTTCTTATGCATGGGTTCCTTCAAATTGTTAGGGTATGATACCGGGCGTTCTCTTTAGGGGTGGTATATGGTTATCGGCTGTGGGATACATAGGGTGAGTCTGTAGCCAAATAGAATGGGTTATTTTGAGCACAGAAATGGAAATTTGCTAGGTTTAAAATAGCCCGTATTGTATCTTGGTAAATTGGTAACATCTCCAGTTAAGAGGGCTAATCTTTTTCATGAGTGTTTTAGTATCTGCTGCAAATTTTTGACTTTCAGCAATCTTGGCATTTAGATTTTGTACTTTCTCTTTACCTTTTCCTTTAATATTAATGGTGCTGAAAATCACTCATAATAGGTAAGAATTCAAAGTCTTTGGACTGGCTCAGATAATCAACATTTTTAAATTAGCTGTATGTATCTCCTTTTCTGCCATTTACTTTTTGGAAGTAAAAACCAGTAACAAAAAAATGTTGCAGATGACTACAAGTTAAGTCTCATCAGTGAGTCTCCAAATGACTTCTCCATCCTGCATGAGCGTTTCTCCCAAATTAATAACTGGTGCCAAAATCCTAGACTTTGACAAAATGCCAAAAAATGCGCTGTTGTATCCTTTGGAAAGTCATCTACCTGGGGCAACTGCAAGAGTGACAATGTGCCACTGTGAGACACCAGTTTTGGATTTGGGAGTGTTTGTGGACAGTGACCAAACTTTCAACCAGCATGTGTCCATTGTCAGAAGAAAGTCCTGTTTTATTGCATAGGTAAGAAAGGGCTTGTGTCTAGAATTGGGGATGTCACTGCTCCCCTTTTATTAGAAATCATTAGGCCAGTCATTGCATATAGTGCCCACTTTGGTAAGTATCTTTCCAGACACATGTAACAATTGGAATATCCACATTGATACTTCAGTAAAAGGATAAAATGCCGTAACAGAATGCTCCACATCAACTGACTGAAGGGCCCTGTCACTTTATTCTAAATCTGCTAAGAGTTGACCTGTTTCTGGCATACAAGGCATTTTCCGACACAATACTGATGTATTTACTCCACATCACGGAGTCAGATGGCATCATAAATACCCAGTTTACAGATATAAACCTCTTCTGCAATATCAACAAAACGGTGGGTTGAGATAGATGTAGCACAGAGGATACTGCTACTCTGGCACTGAATTCCCAACCATGTAAACAAAGTGCAACTTGGATCAATGGATGGGCAATAGAAAATTTACTACAGGACTGCCCCTGTACTATTAATGGACAGAGGCTGTACCTAAGTACTTATTCCCATACATGGGTCCCCAGAAATTATCCTTGGTCTGATCCCAGTTATTCTCAGTAGGAGTAATTTATAATAATGGAGCTTAGGATGCGTTAGTCTAACACCATATGGGATGTGTTCCTTTAGGCACCAAAATGGAAGTTAGCTAAGCTTACAATGCCCAACTATTGCAGCAAGCCCGGTGCTTACCTGTTTGGCAAATCTGTTTTTTCTTACAGAAAAGTTCAGATTGCTATCAAGTTATGTTTCCAAATCTCGCACCACTAGGTTGAATTCTGGTGTCAGTACTGTTATTTGTGTTTTCTGTTTTTCCAAAGGGAGTAATAATGCATTTTTATTTTTGCATTTAGTTGTACACCATGGCTATGGCACCATTCTTTTGTATTTGTCCTTCTTGTACAATTTTTACATGGTTTTGGAGTCAGTAATTATTCCCAGTTAGCCTTTGGCTCACCATTTTCACTGATTGCAATCTCCTTTGCCCTGGTCTTCTGAGAAATAAATGTCAAACATTAAGGGGCACTGCACTGGTGACTGGTTTAGTGGGGGACTTGGAGTCACCAATTTTGACCAAATGTGTTCTGTTGGTGAGTCCAATGGCATACTTGTTATGAAACAGGAAATGTGTTTTTTGTACCTCTCACTGAATTAAGATTTGTTCTGCAATGTTTTATGTGTTAATAGTATGTTTAGTCACTGTCAGTGGGTCAAATAAGGGATGTGTATGCCCTGGTAATGGATGTAATTATTTATTTCTTTGCCTTTCGATTGGTACATAATTTTATGATAATTTAAAAAATGGTCCTGTAGCGTTACAGCGGTTGTGCTGGAAACTTGGGCATGGTGGCTAGCTGTTGTGGACCACCTGGTTTGTGCTTAAATTACTGCTTTACAATATGCGTGACTGACCGTTTAGTTGTAGATAATATTGCGCTAAATGTTCTGTATACTCTTGCAACTAACTGCTGAATATTTGGAAAACATGAGATGATGAATATTCATAAATTTCCTGATGCACACTAATTTTAATTTATTAGGTCTCTAGTTGTTTAATGGATAGTTTCTTCCTTTAAGAGAATAACTATTATAATATTGTTACTCTTGATAACTGACAGTAAATATATGGATTCCTTTTTTAGGAGATTTAAGTGATGTGTGACTGGATTTTTTTTTTTTAAATAACTGTACAGGCATGTGTGTTTGCTTTGCTGGATAACGTTTACTTTATTTAGCTTATTTGTGTCTGCCTTAAAAATGAAAAAAAAAAAAAGAAAACATTGTCGTGAAAAATATGAAGAACTGTGTTTAGCTAAGTAGTGCCAGCTGCAAATTAACAGCTCAATATATGACCAGTTTAGCAGTTAGACTGGAAATGTGCACAAAGACAGGGAGTGCCTCAAAGCAAATGTACTAATCCGGTTAAAGGAATAGAGGATTGCTAAATAGTTTTAGCTGAATTAGAGAAGATATTAAGCTCCAAAAATGCATCAGTTATCTGCATTAAGCTGTAAAAAAAAAATAAACTTCACTGCATGGTCTCCAGAATGCAATGAGTTTTCAGTACATTCTTTTACTGTGCCAGCACCATAGACACTGGTTTGCAAGTACTGTTTTGTAGTACTTTAAAATATGTGGAGATGATGCAAATGTCAGGAAATTACAGAAACAGGATGTCACTAGACTAATGTTACTCAGAGATTAGCAAGCAGAAATAACATAATAATGTCTTGTAGAAATAGGGGAAATAAAAAAATCAACACAACAAAATCAAAAATGTTCTGAAACTGGCTTGCGAAAATTTAAACTGAAATTGTTTAAATAAGTCTTTCTGCTGCTGCCAAACCAAGTAAATAGCTAAATGATTCTGCAGGCAGAGGGGAAGACATTTGAAATGGCACCCCTTTCCTTTCAATTCTGAGCTGTCAGTTGCAGTGACAGTTTTCACACCTCTGCAGTAGTGTGGGAGGAGGGGACTGTCAGTTCATATTGGACTACAAAAGAACACTTAGAACAAAGGCGTCCAATTTAGCTACAACTCTGGCTGCTGCTGGATAACTTCAAATTATCATGTAAAGCAAGCTCTGATCTAAACATAAATTAGGGTGATTAGCAACAGAAAAGAAGCAGGCCTAACACAGAAGGAATACAAACTGACAGTGAGTCACAAATTTCCCATTATATGTCAATGGCATCGGAATTCACAGTTACTTCTTTACATCTAGCATGAGCCATAGAAAGAAGACTTGAAATGTTTTATGGGAAAAAGAAAGGGTTGAAGGAGAAGAAGATCACGTTGATGTATCAAGCCCCATCGGTAGCCATGTTGTGGTAAACAGGCTAAAATTACAAATAAAGCACTTAGTGATTTTTAGGTGTTAAAATAGGTCTGGAAACAAAGACTGAAAAAAAAAACATATTTTTTTAGTTCTAGGGTGGAGGTTTCCTTTAATAATATAACAAAAGTCATTGACAGTGTTCTGAACAAATGTATTTGGATTATTAAGGACAGTATCCTGGGCAGCCACGGTGGTACAATATAACAAAAATCATTGACAGTGTTCTGAATAAATTTATTTGGATTATTAAGGACAGTATCTTGGGCAGACACGGTGGTGCAGCGGTTAGCGTTGTTGCCTCACAGCAAGAGGTTCTCCAGTTAGATCTTCGGCTGGGGTGCCTTCTGAGTGGAGTCTGCATGTCCTCCCTGTGGTCGCGTGGGTTTCCTCTGGGTGCTCCGGTTTCCTCCCACATCTCAAAGACATGCTGTAGGTGGATTGGACACTCTAAATTGGCCCTAGGTGTGAGTGTGTGCCTTCCGTGGAAGGTTGGGCGCTGGGCTGGCAACTCGACACCGTAAAACTCTACTTCCAATCATGAGCGGACAGGTGATCCGCTGTGGCGACCCCTAACAGGGAAAAGTCGAAAGAAGAAGGACAGTATCCCAGTCTATATTTGTATGCATTTCATTTGTTGCATCATAATTTCCATTAGTAAAGTCTAGGAAAGGTATTTAAATATTTGTTAATTAGGTAAGCCTACAGGGCACGCACAGTTATTTTTGTGGGTAATGTTTGCTCCTCTGCCTGCTGACAATCGGCTCTCCCTTTGATCAGGCAGTACACTGTGAGAGATGAGGGCCGTCATCCTGGCAGTAGTGAGAGCAATTTTTTTTTCATTTTTATGGCATAATCCTGCCTCTGGTGGTGACATGGACACTTGTGTCGCTGTAGGGCTTGCCTTTAATAGCTCTGTCCACACATACTTTCTCCCTCACTTGTTAACAGGGGCTATCATCACCAGCTTGGGTGGCCATGCCCCCATCTTCCTGGCCCTACTTCTTACATCATTATGGGCTTCTGCAGTCCAGCCAAGGTAAGTGCAAACCACCATTCCACCATACCTGGATAAGCATGTCCATCTTCCCTGCCTGTACCATAACACTCTGAAACTTCTAGATAAACTCAGATCACTTCAGATCACTTAGGCTATAGTCAGGGTTTATCACCGTGCCACCAGTGCAGGCATCACACAGTCATTTTTGATGAGTCACCTAAGAACACTGTCTGTAATAGGCTTGGAGTCATATTGTAGACAAATGGAGGCTCTTAACAGTCAAACCTGGGCTACTACAATTGCTAGATATAGTCTCAAACCACTGTGCCAAACTACTGAAAGATGATTTGTTTATTATTATGATCTTATGCTTAGCTCAAAAATGATTACTGTATCAGACGTTTTGTTAATTATACAAGGCATAACCGTGGGTGGTAAACAGAAAGATCCTAGGTGTGGCAGAATATTGTCACTCTAGTTGGATTTCGTCTTGCTTTTTCCAAATTATTATGATTAAAGTAGCTATTAATACTTGGTTATGTGTAGCTGATGTTGAGTGATGTTCCTGGTAGGTGTTTGGATATATAAAATCTACTGTAATTATTTTCATTGTTTGTTAATACATGTTAGCATTTGTCATGAAAGCTTCATATTTTATGGTAGGAATACTCTGTATAGTAGGTTTCTGTAATATTCTGTTCAGTGCTACTGGCATTTATTATTATATGAGCATTTCTTAGTCATGAGTTATTTTCTTTTAGCTTCTGGATTTTACATGTTTTAAAAATATTGATATGCCTTTGTCTGTCTTATTAGATCTGCAGTTGCAAAAGGGGGATATACCCTGTAACTTATAATATGCATTCAAGATCTTTAAACCAGGTATCGGTAAAAACTTCTGAGTCTTATTTTGTTAACTTCAGGTGTGTAGCAAAAACTAACTTTACCTCTTGATTTTTATTAACTTGTGCATTTTTAACTTTTCTTGGAAATTTGAAAAGGCCTAAAAGATACTATGAGGATTAAAAACTGTTCTGGACCTCACCTCCCCAGGGTGATTAATGAAGACCATGAGGTACAAGAGTAGTGGGGCTTGCTGCCATACCTCTCAGCCCCTTAGTGTAAGATGTCTGAGAAAAACCTGAAATAATGCAGAGAGAAAGGCCAAAAAATAGGGACAGATTTTAAATATTGCTCTTAGAAGTTGCTAGAATAATATTTTTTGTGTTATTATGCATTTTTTGAAGAATATAAAGTCTGAAACTCAAATGTGTCATTATTTAGTGACTTCATTCCTCAATGATTTGCCAGAAAATCACAGATTTTGTGAGGAGCATGCTAAAAATATGAGGCAAAAATCTGGACATTCGAGAGGTATGCTTGCTGCACATCTCACTTCAGGCTAACAGACACTGCCTTACCCATCTGTGATGCCATATCCTTTACCTGTGATTGAACGCCACTATTTTGTTTTGATATACAAGTACCATATAAGATGATGGGAGAATTTAGCTAAACGTGTGTTTTCCTTTGTGTTTTTTTTTGGATGTTTGGTAATTCCACCATGCTCTGTTACCTGCCTGAAAAGGAGGATATCTTAAGATTGTTCATTCCAACATGATCAGTGACCATGTTGATAGGTTACTTTCTCTGCCATAAGGGCTTTCAAGTCCTACACGATTCACGTTTAGCCTCAGATATTTCCATACTGTGGACTCTTCTTACTGCCGTTTTAGAATGTTTGTGTGTGATTTACTGTGCTCACTGGGATGTGTGCATAATATGTTACTTGCATACAGTTCTGGTTTTGCTGAACGTATGCTTTTTGAGGTACATCTGAGGCTTCAGGTGTATTCCTTTGAAAATCTAGAAATAGCTGTAGCCCCACATTTTAAGCATGCACACACACACCTAAGAGTGTAGCTTTACTGTGTAGTGTGTACTTTGTATATATATGGGCTTGTCATTAAGAAATGTGTTCCTTGAACATGAGGCAGTTCTTACACTAAGTTACCTTTTAAGTCTTTTAAAGCTAGCTCATGTAGTCCTTTATACCTTATCTAAAATAAGTACTTTCCCGTTCAGAAGTATGAATTACAATGTGTACTGATGGTCAAAATTTAGCTTTACTTTTATGAAAGAGGCAACAAAGAAATCAGTGTTAAGATGGTTTTAATTGGAGATCTTTCATAAATTTCATTGTTGAAGACATTCTGACCTGTTGGCCACTGAGGAACACTGACTGGCTAAAGTTTATGTTTAATACATTTACCTTAAACCACTTGTCTAGACTGATTTTGAAATAATAATTTTGAAATAAGTTAGAGTGAAAGTTATGAATGGATAAAGGAGCCTTGCTCCAAACAGTTGGAATGTATTAAGAAATAAAATTTCTTTGAGCCCAGTTTTTATTACTATTTATACAAAATCATCTAAGTTTTCTCAGTTATAAATATGCATATTTAAAATAACTCGAGTTCTTCTGAATGAAAGGCTTTGTAAGCTAATATCAGTTTACCTGTGATGTAAAAGTAATACAGAGAGTACTGGTTTAAATGCTGACACCTTTTTCTCATAACTTAAGTTAGAAATATGTTATTCTTTTTGTAAATTTCTTTTGAACCATTTCTAATCTATTCAACTAACCCAAGTTGTATTTGAGAACTGGTCAGATGTATGTCATGAACAGGTTTCTCATGTGGTTTATATCTCCCATGGATAGCTTTTTTAGCATGCAATCCATTAAACTTAAAGACCTGCTCAGAGTGATAGCCACATGATTTTTGAATGGAAAGTTATTTGTAATATTAATTCCTAGGTCCTTATAAGATGCAACTTCGACAATACCTTGCAAAAAAAAAATCAGTTCTCTTAAATGTAGAATTTCCAAAAATATCATTGTGTTTGTCCAGACTTTTTTTAAACAGCTTTATTGAATGGTCACTTGTGGCATGGGTAAACTTACTTTTATATAAATTAAACAAACCATGTTAACAAGTTCACATTTACAAATTTTATACATTGTGTATATTGTGTACAATATAATCAAACCAATATTACATAAATTGTACAATGCCTGATCTTAAACCTCATTCCTCCTCCAAAACATTTTTTTGCATGTGTTCCCACAATTTCCATGTTTTCTATGTAATTTACTCGCACCCTTGTCTGGGCATCCCACTTCTCTTCTTTTAATCTCTGTTACAATATTCACTACTTCAGGTATGGTTGCTTTGCACTTTGATTTCCATTTTCTAGTAACTGCTTTTTTGGCAGCCACCAGAATTAGACTTAATAAGGCCTTGCTATGTCTAGGCAATTCAGATCCTGTATCCCAGTTCAAAAAATATATATATAATAATTTCTCTACTTACACTTATTTGCATGTCCAGTATTCCTGATTAGTGTACTCTGCAGGGAATTTTTAAAGTCTGGCAAATCATTACACTCTATGAACATATGCTCCCAGGTACCTCCTCCTTCCCCATTATACCTCCAGCATTTGCCATCTACCTTAGGAAAAATTCTTTGGCGTCTGCTTGGGATGTAAAAGTACCTGTACAAACAGTTCCAGGCAAAAATCCTGAATCTTCTAGAAGTTGTTGTATATTACCGAGCCATACGTCAGTCCTCCCATTGTTTCTTTGTGAATTGCTTATCTCATCTTTATTCCCAATCTTTTCATTGGCTCATAAGAGTTTACTAGGCTAACAACCACAAGGTTTTTTTTAAGCATAACCATGCATACTAAATCTCTGACAAGTTCTGGTATCCTTGAGAAGTGTAAGCAGGGACCTGGGAAATGAACCATTTACAGGCTACCCGTGTCCATTAGAGACATGGGTATCAAATCAGGGATGAATTTCCTGTTCCCCATCCAACTGTCCAAGTTACACTTGAATTTGGTTAGGGAGGAACTCTGCTTCACATAAATGGAGAACCTGTTCTGGGAAGGGGTAGTCTCTGGGATACATACCTGTCTCTCCAGCAGGTCTTATTTATATCACGGGCAATGTTTAAGTCTTTAGAATGGGTAATTCTGGTGCTGTTTGTGTTTCAGATATGCAGGAGGTCCGTCAGAGTGGGGTTTGACAATGGCTTGTATGCTAGGCCTAGATCTCCCCTCAACAGCCCATAGGAGACAGAATACAGGGATAGGGCCTTAAGGTGGTCTGCACAGGACATGTTACTTACATCCTGTATTCTTTTAGTGAGGAACCTCTGTGGACTTTCCTGTTGTTGGATATGCCTGGTTAGGTGCATACCAAAAGGGGCATTGTACTCAATGACAGGTCTGATAAATGCCAAATACAGTAGAACAATGACTTCCATGGACCTAGATGCCATACCTTTGTTTGTAAGTTGCACACAGAATAATTTCCTCACTACTGTAGACACATGATGGTCAAAGGCTAGATTACTGTCTGTGTGTCCCCAAGTCCATGACTACTGGGTCAACTCTTAAGGTGTGTTGTCAATATGATAGTTACCAGTGGTGGATGCCTTTGCGAAGGATACTATTATGCATCTAGTCTGTAGCTCTGACACCAGTTGTTTGTCTGTGTCTGACTTTTCTGGAAAACATTTGTGTCAGTGAGGGATTCAATGACAACTCCTAATTAGGAAACATCTGCAGATGTAATCAGACAGAAGTCATTGATATTGGCCTTGACTTCAGAGAAGTAAATGCCAAAAAGGAGAGGTCCCAAGACCCAATCCCTGAGAGACTCAACTTGTGACTGGCCTCTTTGTAGAGGTTGTCTCCCCAATTCTAACTTACTGGGTCCTGTGTGTGAGCCAGCTGGCTATCCACCAGGTGACATAAGTGTTTGTACCCAACCTGTTGAGTATATCAACAATGCCCATGTGGTTTATTGTGTCAAATGTCTTTTCAGGTCAAGGTAGGCAGTGTGAATCATTTTGCCCTCATCCATTACTGTGGTGGCCTTCTCAAAGAAGTCCACCAAATTGAAAAGGCATAACCTGCCCTTGATGAAACCAAACTGGGTTATGTCCAGTGTCTGGAGGTTTCCAATATCATTATTGATCATTTCCATGATAATTCTTTCCATGGCTTTGCATATATGATGTAGATGTCTTTTCTTTGTACAGAGGGGTGACTGTTGCTGTTCTCCATTCATGAAGCACAAAGCCTGTTTGGAGGTACAGTTAAATAGCAATTCCAGAGGTCCTGATAGATCATGGCTGCTGTCAGGGCTTTATCCTGCAATTCCACTGGAACTGACATCTATTACGAAAAAAATGAAACTTGTTTTCTTCATGTTAAACATAACGACCACTTTCCAGCTCTTCCCACAATTCACAAGTGATTTTCTCCTATGATGCATAAAAAGAAATGCAAAGTTTGCCTTCTTTTCTAAAGTAGAACTTATAACTCTCCAGGGAAAAAAAAAATTAAGTAGTTTCCTGTGTATCAGTCCACTGTCCCATTGAAAAGTGCACTCAATAAAGCAAGAGAAGACATTTGGTTTAAGTATGGAAAATAACGGATGAAGTTTCCTCAAACAGCATTCTTTTCTGTCAGCTTTCTCAGGAAAACTTTGACTTGCATTCTTCTTATTACCTTAACACAAATACCACTTTCTGCAGTACATGGGAATTTAATCTGAATGAGACCTTGTAATGTTTACTTTCAGTCTAGCCTAATGCTTTAAAACGCCAGGGGGAAAAAAAAACATCAGATCAAACAGCATTTAGCTAAACCAGAGAATAAAAAATAAAAATCGGTGTTGAGTATTTCCCAAGTGTACCTTACTGCGAGGAGCATTCATCATTTTGAGTCTTAAAACTCCATATTTCTAATTTGCCCACACTGAAAAGGACTGTAACACATTCAGCATTAAGAATTGTTTAACTGATATCCATGGTAAATAATACTGAATCATATTAATTCATCAAAATAACTTTTTATCAATATAAAACCACACATTTAACCATTCTTTCAGCTTCTTAATTGAAGTTGTTATTAAACTGTTACTAAGTGTTCCACGTTTTGCCAATTTTCTCCACATTATAAGAGGTTAAGTGTTCCACATTCTGGAGATGCAAGATTGAAAAGCTATGGGTTTTCCTTGTTATATGCCTGATGAAGCTATGGGTTTTCCTTGTTACATACCTGATTTCTACCTTTTTCCAGTGTTTTCAAACACTTACTCTTCCTAAAGCCTCATAGAAATAGTGTTTACTTTTCTATCCCAATGCAACACTTTTAAAACATCAGAAAAAATTAAATAAAAACATTTCAGTAAAAACAATGGGAATACACCTATTAAGGCAACTGTAGCAAGAAAAAACAGACATTGATTGACAATGGTTTGGAAGAAATTGAAGTTTGCCTATTTGATTAAATTGTTGTTGGCCATTACCTCCACCAGGAGGATCTTTAAGCTACCAGTCTTGATTTGTAAGGGGGGAGGGGATTGTTTCATCTTTTGCAACAACTGAGTGTCAGAAACTTTTATTAACCACCTTTTTTTAATATCTTTGTTAAATTATCACTTAAGACATACGGAAACATACAAAGAAAACAAACCATATTAGCATGTTTTTAATTACATACATTATTTCACACTTGTTCTCTTTTATAACGATCATCAGTTCAACATTGCATGAATTGCTTATTCTTTGCCTTCCCCTAAACCTCTTTCTGTCCTCCTCCTGAACATTATTCTGCATGTACTATTACCACAATTTCCATTTATTTCTACATAATGTTGTACCTTCCCTTTTCTGAAGACCCCACTTCCAGTTCTTTTATCTGTTACAATATTTAGTACTTCAAAAGCACTTGGTTTAGGCTTTGATTTCCATTTTCTAGTATTTGCTTTTTGTGGCATCCACTAGAATTAAACTTAACAAGGCTTTATTATGTTTAGGCATTTCAAATCATGTGTTCCCAGCTCAAGAGAGTAATTTCCTTAGTTACACCTATTTGCTCATCCATTATTTCTGACAAAATACTCAGCAGTTCTGTCTTTCCTCCCCATCACACCGCCAAAATTTGCCATCTGCCTGAGGAAAACCTCTTTGAGGTCTGCTTGGGGTATAAAAATACCTGTGGAACCACTTCCAAACAAACATTATAAACCTTCTAGACTTTGTTACATACTTGGAAGGCATACATATGTCCTCCCATTGTTCCCTTATAAACTGCTTATCCAGTCTCTTTTCCCAATCTTTACTAACCTCCTCTGATTCTTGTACTTATCACACAGTATCTTATATGCACTACTACTAATCCCTTTTTAACAGCAACTTCTTTCTAGATTCAACTAAAATCTCTACCAGGTCTTTCAGTTAAGATTCCCCTATCACTTTCTTTTCTGATACACATCCCTGATAGGGAAGGCAGTCTGTAGCCAACAGTCCAGTCTTCTTGGCCTCATGCCATTCTCTTACCTTTCTCTCTCTCTCTAGTTATTTACTCTCAATAATTTGGTTCCTTTGCCAGTTTTCCCAGTAAATTCCAGCCCCCTCTTGCATTTTCTCTATACCCTTACTTAGTCATCCATATCAGCAACATTTTCATTCTCCATTTTCATGTTGACTTCATTCTTAGAATACTTTCTGCTGCTTTATGAATATTAAATTCTGTGTGGCTGTTATTATTCTCCTTAAGGATCTGTATCCAAAATCACACACTTTCCTTACTTCCTGAATTTCCCTGCTGCATCATTATAATCCCTTTCCACTTTGAATTATAACCTTATGCTTGTCTAATGTATATGAGCCTTAATTCTGTAGCTATAAAACGTCCCTTCAAATCACGTAATCCTAAACCACTTTGTCCTATTGGAAGGATCAAATTATTCCACATAACTCTTGCCCTCTGCCCTCCCAGATAAATTCCTTCAACTGTTTATTAATTTTTGTCCACAAATTCTCCTCTGGTTGATAAAAATATGCCTGACCTGTATATAAAACTAAAGGGACTAAAATCATTTTCACTGCTTGTATCTTACTATTCTTATCCATAAACAAGAGCTAACAGTTTCTCAGTTTTTATGTTATCGTTTTAGTCTGTTCCCATGTATCCTTAGCTGCCATAATAGAAGCCTTTGTAATCCAGACTTGTAAATACTTCATCTCATTGTGTTCTGACAAATATGGGTATTGCCGAACCAGTTTATATGAGGGTATATAATTTATGCTTATACCCTTTGCTTTATCTTCATTTATTTTATATTGTGAAAAGACCTGAAACTGTTTGAAAATGTTACCCAACACTGAGATGTCCTTTTCTGGGTTGTTTCAGAACTGCAAATCAGGCCAACTTTTCCTGATTACCATATTAATTATATCATTGACTTTCTGAGTCCCTTGTTTTCTTTGCCAGTGGCAGTAAATAGCAAAGGGGAAAGAGGACACCCCTGCCTAGTTCCTCTGTTCAGGCACAACTTATCAGAGAGGAACCCTCACACTTTAATTCTTGCCTATGATCCTTCATGCAGCCTCCTGATTAACCTTATTATTGTTTCAGGAAAAGCAAATGCTTCTATAGCTTTACTCTTAAAATCACAGCTTACTCTGTTGAATGCTCTGTCTGCATCAGGATCCACCCACAGCAGTGGCATTTTCTTAGTCTGTTCTTCTGGATCATCATTGTTCTATTAATGTTGTCAAATGTTTGCCTCCTCTCCACAAAACTGCATTGATCCATATCTATCAGTTTGGGCAACACCTTTGCCATTCTTTAAAATAGTATAGAAATAAACACTTTATAATCAAGGTTTAAAATTAAAATGGGTCTATATGAAGCTAGATCTGACTGGTGTTTACTTATTATCTTTAGGTATTACAGCCACCACAGCTTTCTTCCAAAATGTTGATACTTCTCCTCCTTTTAAAATTTTGTTAAACAAAACCTTACAGATCTTTATCACTTTCTTCCTTCCTAACTTCCAAACTTCCACAGGAATGCCATCCGTTCCTGGAGATTTTCAAGCATTATACTTTACTGTTGTTATCTCCTCCTCTTCGTATCTTAACTGTTAATTGTTGAGCCTTCTCTTCCTCTAACCTTGGCATAATTAAGTCTCCCATAAATATTTCCACGTGTGCTTTTTCTTGATTTCCATATTTATCTGCTTTGTACAAATTTTCATAAAATTTCCAAATAGATCTACAGGATCTCTGGTTATTTTTCTTGTTAGAGGCTCCTTATATTTTTCATAACTTGTATTCAGGAACAACAATTGCTTCAGATTGTAAAAAAAAACTACCAGGGGATGGAACATACTAGACATTGTTTGTGTTCCTAAATAAATTACTGTTACTTCAAGTCAAGTTTTACCACAGTTGATGTGCAGTGATCATGGGGTTATAAAGGTTAATTTGCTGCTAGATAATTCTGACAAACTGAAATCTAAACCAATACATAGAAGTTTAATTACAGGTTGTGTGGAAGCAAAACAGTCACTATGTAAAACTAACTGGAGTGTGGTGTTCAGTGGAAAAACTGCAGGTGGAATGTGGAAAGTTTTGAAAGAGAAACTGAGTGCAAAAATTAAAAAAAAAATGTTTAACATCAGGATCTAGGCATACAATATCAAGGGATATATTTCCTTAAGAACAAGATATCTGATTAAGGCAAGAGGCAAAAAATATAAGAAATGGAAGAGAGGTCTAACTTTGAGAACTGAAGTAAACAAGCTGGACAAACAAATTAAGCATAGTGTGAGAAGATAAAAAAAAAATGGAAGAAAATTTATATAAAGATTTTGAGCATAATAGGAAACATTTTTATAGATATGTAAGATGTGGAGGAGTAAAGGCACACAAATTGATAAACTGTGTGCAGATTCTAAAATTTATTCTCAGACACAACAGATTATATTTACAAAATCTTAAGCAAAACATTTTGGCTCCACAGAAGGGGTGATAAGTTGTCCTAGTGAAATCCAGGTAACCCCAGATACTGGAATCAAATTAGATTTTACTGAAAAAAACTGTGCAAACTGGATCCAAACCAAGCACAAGGAGGTGACGGAATTAGTAACAATGGTCTGGAAAACTTCAGCAAGAACTTATGGTACCATTATATCTATTATTCACTAGGTCATATAAATATGGGGAGATTCCTGAAGATTGGAGACGTGCTTATTAAACCCGTACAAACCCAGAGTTATATAGACCCTTAAGACTACTTTCATGTTGTGGAAAAATAATGGAGAAGGTAATATTGGATAAGTTATTGTCGGAGCTGGATAGGTTGAGACTTGAAACCATATATCAGCGTGCATATGTTGAAAATGGATCTATTACCACCTGTAACATGATGTTCTGTAACAATGTAATAACAGCTATGAATGAAAAAATTGTGCTGTGATGTAATTTATATAGATTTAACTTCAGCATTTGACAGGGTCATACACAAAGCACTATTGGTCTACCCTTGATAAAATAGATAGCTGCATGGCTTACAAAGGACATGGCTAGTATCATCCAGCAACTGGACAGGTGAAATCCTTGGTTACAGTCAAGGTGTCCCACAGGGCTCTATCCTAGGTCCTTACTTGTTTGGATTATATCTTTCAGACCTAAATTTTTAATCTGAGGTGTTATACAGTCTGTATGCAGGCAATCTGAAATTGGGTTAACTGATTACGTGTGTTACAGATAAGGCATGTCTGCAAAATAACTTCACTAAATTGACCATTTGGGCACAGGAGAATAATATGCTGATAAATACATCAAAAACTAAGCATGCGAGATTTGAGAGACATAAATTGAAAGGTGACTGTTTAATATAGCACACAGTGATTGAAACTGTAGAATCATTTAAGGATCTGGGTATATGGGTAGAGTCAGCTATGAGTTTGTGTTATCATAACCAATTGGTTAATGATAGTTATAGAACTATTGGTTGTACAAAAAGATTTCTAAATTCTAGGAAATCAAAAATGATGAAGTTGTTGTTTGTTAGTTACATTAGACCCAAACTTGAGTATGGAATAACAATATTGAAACCTTATAAGAAAACAAGCATGAGTAAAGTGGAAAGAGTACAGCGGAAATATACCAAGGGACATCCATGTTTGTGAAAATTTAAGTTATGAAAGACTAAAATATCTGAACTTGTACAGTGTCTGTTACAGATATCTTAGTCAGGTATACAGGGCATTTAGAGACGACTGTCTCTGGGAATGTTTGGGGTTATCAAAAAGTACTTGAGAATCATCAGACAATCTATGTAGAAGATTCTATAGGAATGAGACGTGCACTAATTGGTCTCCTGACAGAGTAATTGATGTGTGGAACAAACTACGAAATTTCATTAAAGCAAGTACTAGTTTAGATATTTTTAAGAACAGCTTGGACACTTATTATAGGAACAAGTGATGTTAAGTTGTCAATCTCGCCTTCATTCTTGCTTGATGGGTTCGGAGCCGATCCTCGGCTCCGACTCGGCACTTGCTAAGCTAGAGAGTCACTTTTACCAGCTCGAGGCAGCCCCATATCCCATGATGCAAGGCGGTAAGTACCCAGATCTCGTTTGCCGCTTCGCTGATGAGGTCCTCCTTTTACCAGCTCCTGGTAAGTGTTTAATATTACTAAACTTTTAGCCCCAGTCAGAAAAATTTTATATTTTCTTTAAAATTCTACCTTTATAGTTAATTGTCAGGTTTTTTCTGACTAACTTTCTTTTTCCTTCTTTACTTTTTTAGTCAGGCCTTTAATCCCTCCCATCTCCCCCCTGTCAGGGTGTGTGTGTGAGAGTTTTTACTTTCAGTTCTTTAACTATAGTTTCTCTGGTTCGGGACTGTGTGTGTAGTGTTTGTGAAAGCACCATGTCTAAGGATCAGAGGGTCTCAGGCTTCAAGAAGTGTGACTCGTGCTGTCAGAAGATGTCTCTGACAGACGGTCACACTTCTTGTATATACTGCCTGGGACCTCTCCACCTGCAGGACTCCTGTGCAATTTGTCATTATTTTAGCCAGAGAGTCCTGCAGGAAAGGAGGAACAAACTCATTTTAAGAGTACTTCTTAAACCGGAGGGCTCCCCGGCAAAATCGGCTCCGGGTAAGCCCTCAAAGACTACCGAAGCCCAGGCTTCTGTACCTAAGCCTTCAGCCTTGGCTCCGACTCCTTCGGAGTCGAGATCGGCTCCAGCTGGAGCCGATCTTAGCTTGGAGAAATCTTGATACTGTGAAGGTCACTTTGGTGTCGGCTCCGACTGGCTCCGACATCCATGTGGCTCGGGCTTCGGTGTCAGCACCGACCGGCTCCGACACCATGATCTCTTTGCCTGTATCGGCTCTGGCCGGAGCCGATACATCCATACCTACACTTGGAGCCAAAAAGTTATCGGCTCTGTCTGGATCCATGGTTTCATCGGCTCCGATGGTTCCTTCGAGGAAGAGGTCCAGGTCTCCCTCTTTGGAACCGATACTGTCGGCTCCGGCCTCACCTCTTCTTTCGGAGCGGAGCCATCGGAGCCGATCATCTAGATCTTCCAGGTTGTCAGACCATGATTTAGAGAGGGTGGTAAGCAGATTATTAAAATCACAGGCACTAGCCCAAATGCTTCATAGTCCATCTCAACAGACGACTATCAGTCCACACCCTCTTCAAGTTCCTCCTTCGACTCTACCCCAGAGTTTGGAGCTGGAGTCTACGGGAATAGTTACTGCTATGGCTGAGGGCCAGATACCCCCCCCCTTTTGCGCCTTCAGCATCTACTCTTATCTCCTCCTCGAGACCTTCCTTGGAGGGATTCGGTGGCCGGGCTTCCCTGGTCTGCTCCGAGGGGGTGAGTGGCATCGGACCCTTGTCTGACCCTGCTCTTCCCCTTGGGGCTTCGGCCTTGGTGAGCTCGGCTCCGACATCTGCCTCGGAGCCTTCCCTTTCGGTGGGCCCAGGAGTCCCAGTTTCTTCGGAACGGGTTCTCTCGGACCTCCCTGGGAGGGGAGCCTTCGAGGTGATGAGGAGTGTGAGTGTGCTGGCCCCTGGGCTCAGTCAGCAGTCTATTCCTTTAGCTCCTCCCTCTACGGTGCCTGTTGATATCTCTTCCCGCTCTCTTGCTCCCGGACCGAGAGATCCACCGCCTCAGGTTTCCCCATTGGGAGGAACCCCCTCTTCCGAGGATTCTCCTGATCCGTCAGGAGGTCCTCCACGCAAGAGGACTTGTAAGAGGAAGCACCTAGACTCCCCTGAGTCTACTACTTCGGATACCGACTTAGATGAGTCGGAGGGGTCCCCAAGATCCCCCTCTGAGGATGTCTCCTTTTCAGACATCCTAGAACTCCTGAAACAGAGGGGAAACTGGCCCACCATAAATCCCTCCGATGATGAGTCGGTATACCTAGAGGCGTTTTGTTCTTGACCCTCCACCTCCTGGGTGTCTTCGCCTTTTGACCCCCTCATGCAGGTAATTGCTCGAAAGGCTTGGGCTTCTCCTGATTCTGTAGAGCCAGTTCCCAGGAGGCCTTCTAAATTTATTACAGCCCCTTCCGAACAGCAATTCCTTACAAAAGGTGTCCCGGTTGATGCCATGGTGGTGGCGGCCGCCACTAAGAAGGAACTTGCAGATCCTTCCGTACCAGTCCATCCTCCTAACAAGGATTCCAGGACCATGGACAGGTATGGTAAGGGGATGTTTTCCTCAGCGACTTTTGCCATGCGTTCGCTGAACTATTTGTGTCACTTCACCAGACTCCAAAGAGACATCCTTAAGGAACTAGGTGAAGTAGTACAGGATCCTGCAGCTCCAGGGGCACAAGACAAGATTGCTTTTCAGCTAGGAATCCTTAACTCCATAACCAACTCCTCCATGCGGCTGATTTCATATGCAGCAGATGGAGCGAGTAGAGCCGCAGGCACGGGAGTGGCTCTGAGACGTCAATCCTGGATGCGGCTCTGTAATTTTGCAGATCCCTTCAAGGCGTCCTTCACAAACTCTCCCTTTGATGGATCAACTTTGTTTGGTCCTCAAGTGAAGGATACATTGACCAGGTGTGAGCAGGACGGCAAGACTCTTTCTGCCGTAGGGGTCCGTTTTTCCACCCCTTCTAGACCTTACCCCAAAGGACAGAAGGGTGGAAAGATGTGGTTCCGCAAATCCCAAGGAGTCACGCCGGATACACGTGGTCAGTTTACCCCTAGAGGCAGAGGGGGTAATAATAACAGATGCCGCCCTAGAGGCAGAGGGGGTCCACAGAACCAGGGAAGCAGAGAGTCTCTCTCTGACAAGCCCTTCCAGCATCCCTGAGGTGTTGCTCGACTGTCCATCCTTGGAGGCAGTCGGGGGAAGATTATCGCTGTACCCACAAGCCTGGCTTTCCCTCTCACAAGACAGATGGGTACAGTCGATCATATCCGAGGGTTACAAAATTCCTTTCGAGGAAAGTCCCTTCACTCACATAAATTCCCTTCCAGATGTGCCACCCGGTCTAAGGGAAATCGCAAAGTTAGAAGTATCAAAGCTTCTACACAAAAGAGCCATTCAGCCAGTTACAACAGACCATTCAGAGCCCGGAATCTACTCAAGGTTCTTTTTGGTCCCCAAAAAGACGGGAGATTGGAGACCAGTATTGGATCTCAGCAGACTCAACAAGTCTGTGAAAAAGACGAGATTTCGAATGGTCACACTTCAATCAATTTTGCCCTTCCTGGGCAAAGACAACTGGATGTGCTCAATAGACCTTCAGGATGCGTACTATCACATAAAAATTCACAGACGCTCCAGAAGGTTTCTCCGCTTTCGGCTGGGGTCCAGTCACTTTCAGTTCAGAGCCCTGCCCTTTGGTCTCACTACAGCCCCCAGAGTGTTCACCAAATGTATGGCAGTGGTCACGGCTCACCTGAGACGTCAAGGATTCCAGGTGTTTCCGTATCTCGACGACTGGCTCCTTTCAGCCACCACCAGGCATCAACTTCTCCAAGCCAGGGATTACACCCTAAATCTCTGCACTCAGTTAGGAATTTCGATCAACTACGAAAAATCCTCCTTGTTGCCCTGCCAGTCTATTACTTTCATAGGCGCAAATTTAGACACTGTTCGGATGTCAGCAAACCTCACAGACCAAAGAATCTCAGATATCCAAAGTCACGTGCGGATCATCCTTGCCACCCAAAAGGTGCAAGCCAGACTGGTCCTGAAAGTATTGGGCCTCATGGCAGCGGCCATTACCCTTCTTCCCTTGGCCCGCTTCTACATGCGTCTTCTTCAATGGATGTTGTTCACCCAGTGGTCTTACCAACAACTTCCCATGCGTCACAAAATCCTGGTTACACAAGCTTGCAAAGACCATCTATCCTGGTGGATTTCTTCTCCCCAGATTCATCAGGGCAGACCCTTTGTATCCCCGGCCCCGGTAGCCACAGTCACTACGGACGCCTCCCTGATCGGGTGGGGGGGTCATTATCAGGGCAGGATGGTTCATGGGACGTGGCAACCGTTCGAATACCACCTGCACATAAATGTCCTAGAGATGAGAGCAGTGCTTTTAACGTTGCAAGCCCTCAACGACTTTCTTCCCTTGGGAACAATTGCAGTTCACACGGACAACATGTCTGTAGTATGGTATATCAACAAACAGGGCGGAACCAAGTCCTACCCCTTGAGTCGAGAAGCTCTCAGACTTTGGCAATGGGCGATCTCCTCTCATCGGTTTCTGGTAGAAACGCATATCCCTGGGAAAACCAACATTTTAGCGGACAGATTGAGCAGAGCTATTCTCATGCCTCACGAGTGGTCTCTCAAACAATCTATAGTGGAGGAGATTTTTCTAGAATGGGGCCGCCCATGTTGCGATCTTTTTGCTACTCCCCAAAACAGCAAATGCCCAGACTTCTTCTCTCTCTTTCCACTGCCAGGCCACCCCCCCAGAGACGCTCTTACCCAGGATTGGCCCCAGGGACTTCTTTATGCCTTTCCTCCCTTTCCCTTGATTCCACAAGTACTCCAGAAAGCCACCGTTTTGAGAGCCAAAATGATTCTCATTGCCCCCTATTGGCCTCGACAAATTTGGTTTCCGTTCCTCCATCGTCACCTATTGGTGCAGCCGTGGCATCTGGACCCAGTGCCAGACCTTCTGATTCACCAATCGGGCCAGCTGCATCGGTCTATTCCTTCTCTGAACCTCACAGCTTGGTTGCTCCACTTCCTTCCTTAGCCAGGCTTCCTATGATCTCTAACCCGGTTAGGGATATCATAGTGGCTTCTCTTAAATCCTCTACTAGAAGGATTTATACCAGCAAGTGGAAATGCTTCTCTTGTTGGGCAAAATCTAAGAATATAGATCCCTTTACTGCCCCTGTTCATGCAGTTTTAGATTTTTTAGAGGAAATTTTTCACTCTGGCTCTTCATCTTCCACAGTCAAAGTTCAGTTGGCTGCTATCTCGAACTTTCATGTCGGGTTTGCAGATCACAACATTATGTCCCACAGGCTTTGTAGAGCCTTTCTAAAAGGGATTTTTCTCCTTAAACCTCCTGTCAGGAGTCCTCCTCCTCAATGGGACCTAAATCTAGTGCTGACATCCTTAATTCTTCCTCCCTTCGAGCCAGCTGTTTCA
The DNA here is from genome assembly GCF_019279795.1 of Protopterus annectens. NCBI lineage: Eukaryota > Metazoa > Chordata > Ceratodontiformes > Protopteridae > Protopterus > Protopterus annectens. The sequence goes on from NC_056731.1 coordinate 1,599,827,467, forward strand.
TGTTCACTGAAGTTTCTTTCTTGGAAAACACTCTTCCTTGTCGCTATTACCTCGGCCAGGAGAGTGTCAGAACTTCATGCTCTTTCTGTTCGTCCCCCTTATTTGGTCTTCCACAAGGACAGGGTATCCTTGAGAACTAATCCATCCTTTTTGCCTAAGGTGGCTTTGAAAACTAATTTGAACCAAGCTATTGATCTCCCTGTATTTTTCCCTAATTACTCCAACAGATCGGAACAAAAATTACATTATCTTGATGTTCACCGCCAACTCAGATATTATTTGGACAGAACAAAACAATTCAGAAAATCCGATCAGCTCTTTCTTTCTTATGCTGAAAATAAGAAAGGCCTTCCTGTTTCTAAAGTGACCTTATCTAGATGGCTTTCTTCCACCATCTCCAAAATCTATCAACTCAGGGGCAAACAGCTGTGCTCAAAACCAAAAGCGCATTCCACCAGAAGTTTAGCCACTTCCACAGCCTTTCAGGCTAGACTCCCTTTAGACACTATTTGTGCAGCAGCCACTTGGGCCACTCCTCATACCTTTGTTTCTCATTACAAATTGGATTTGGCCTCCAGGGATAGAGCCAGTTTTGGTTCTACGGTTCTCAAGAGTCTGTTCCATTGAGCCACCCAGGATAGAGGTGCTAGGGACGCGGTCCCATCAAGCAAGAATGAAGGCGAGATTGACAACTTAACATTGAGAAGTTATGTACCTACCATAACGTTCCATGTTAGTTGTCTTCTCTCACCTTCTTTCTTGCGACCCTCCCTCCTACCCCCTTGCCTGGACAGACCTTGATCTCCCTTGTTTGGAAGATTGCTTATTTAGGCACCAGTTAGTTACCTGGTTCCCATTACAGCCCTTATTTAGGCTAGTTGTTTTCTTTCCTTCAGTGGAAAGTTTTTTGTGCTAGGTGTTTCTCCCTATAGGTACAAACGAGATCTGGGTACTTACCGCCTTGCATCATGGGATATGGGGCTGCCTCGAGCTGGTAAAAGTGACTCTCGAGCTTAGCAAGTGCCGAGTCGGAGCCGAGGATCGGCTCCAAACCCATCAAGCAAGAAAGAAGGCGAGAGAAGACAACTAACATGGAACGTTATGGTAGGTACATAACTTCTCATTTTGATATATTGGCAAGCTAGAAGGGCATTTATGCCCATGCTTGAAATATCTGTATGTATATATGTAACACTTTTCACCTTCTTTTGCCTGTAGTCATGCTAAATGTTGTGTGCTCTGGAGTTATTATAAAAAATAGCTGTTTAACAGTAATTTTTCTAAATGCATGCATGTTATCCAGATATTCTCTTATTTTCTTTGTAGCACTTTACATGTGCACCTTTTCTTCTGTGAGATTCTCCTTATTCCGCAATACTTTAACCATTGTCAGCCCCTCTAAATAATTCATATTTCTTTTTAACCGCATCTTATTTTATTACTACCCTATTTTTAAACTCGATTTTTATTTTATTTCACTCACTAGCTGTACCTTCTGAAGAAATTTCTGTCTTCCCTAAAACTTCTTGAATAATTTCCTCTACCCATTCATTAAATTCCTCTCATTTTAGCAAGCAGGTAAGAAAGAGCCAGTGCCTCATTTTTACTTCATTACCCTGCATTTTTATCTTAGTTCTTATTGGTGCATGATCTGAAATAGTTGTTGGATGTGTGTCAAAGCTTTCAATTAAATGCACGTTCTTGTGAAATGTAATTTCTGTCTAGTCTAGCACATATTATATCTTGGTGAATAATATGTAAATTATCTCAAGAGTTCCTACTGCTGAATTCACATCTTCCATGTCAAATATTTTCAGAAATGTCTTCAGAACTCTAGCTTGTGTTGTTATATTTTCTCTTCTAGGTCTCCCATGTACAGTCCTGACTATTACAAATCAAGTTAAAGTCCCCACCTGTAAGTAACATTCCCTACTGAAACCGGTTTCTTTTTCCCACATTTTTCTTAAGCTGTGTAATAGTAAATACATGCCAGCATAATCCTCCTCCCTTGAGAATAGCCCCCTACGACCACAAATTTGCTGTTATTTTTTTCTCTCTCTCCTATCATTATTGGATCTCCATTAGCAATTAGTATAATTATTCACCTTTTCATTTTTCCCGTATGTTCTGCTGAACATCCATCATGACATCCTCTCCTTATCAAATTCACTTATAAATTTCTCTTCAAATGTGTCTCCTCCAGCATTACTGTTTGCACTCTACATTTCTTAATATAATTCAATAGTCTTTCTTTTTTGTCTATATCTATAAGGACATTTACATTCCAAGTTAATATTGTAGCCTTTTTGACACATTTGCTAATGGAGAAGAGCAAGCTAATATAATTTTATATGCAATAGAGCAAGCTAATATAATTTTATATGCAATACACATCACTTCTAGTCGTTTCCGTTATTTTTTTTAAACAAGAAACATCTTTATTGAATTATCACTTATGACACGGGCAGTCATACATTTATATACATGAAAATATGTTGACGTACTTTCACTTGCAAACATTATACATCATTTATAATCTATGTATTGTCAGTCAAATATTACATAGCACATTCAGTTCATGGCCTCTCCAAACCCTACTCCTCCCCAGAATATCACCCAGCACACATTGTTCCCACAATTCCCATTTCTTTCCTTGTAATTTGCTCTTACCCTTCTCCAGAGATCCCACTTCCAGTTCCCCTATCTGTGTTACTATATTCACTGCTTTCAGTGCAGTTTGTCTAGACCTTGATCCCCATCTTCCAGCAACTGCCTCCCTGGCAATGACCACAACCAAATCAGCAAGGCTTCACTTTGTCTAGGTAGCTCCAATTCCACATCACAGCTAAAAAAAAATAAACTCTCCCAGCCACACCAATTTGCCCACCCAGCAACAATGGCTTTTATCATTGTGTCTTATTGTTCTACTCTACATGTTTCAAAAATACTTGTTGATTAAGCCAAAGGCATTAATCCAGATATGCACATTTGCAAAAATAAGAGAAAACATTTCAACTCTACATGTAATATAATCAGGGTACTTTTACACCTCACTCCCACCCCAGCAGCACAAGATCACACCATACTTAAACTTGCTTTTATCCAGTTTTTTTCTTCTGATTACTTTATAAAGCTTATATTTATTACAACTTAAATATAACATGCAGTTTATATTATGAAATGTTTTATACAAATACTATTAAGAACAAAAAATGTTTTACTTGCAGTTTCATTTTTGTACTTTTTGTGTCCTTCTAAACATTAATGACATAAAGTGAGGTATATGATTTACAGTCCTCCCACAAGTTTAGTCAACAAAATTCCAGTCTGTCAGATACTTTTTCATGGTAAGCCATATTTTACAAAAGTAATTGATTTATAATCTTACATTTATTCTCTAATTTCAGTGCTGCTGGTCTTTTCCTTGTTCATCTCCATCTCCCAACACCAGACTCTGGTTGAAGTCCAAGGTACTCCCAATTCATCTAGTCAACTCCTGTGCTTTTTCTGTCCCTCAAACATTTTCATTTGGAACATTGGAAAAGGTTTCAGTGGCAAAGTCTGTGTATGAGCTTTATTGTCAGAGGAATGAAATGTAAGATTCTCCAGCTGTTGGCTGTCTCCCTTTTTGTTGGATAAACTTTTGTATTTCTTCCTTAGCCTGTTCAGCATCAAAATTGTCTTTGATCCTCCAGGAAATAATATTCTGAAGCCATCTTGTATGCCACAGCTTGAATCATACACCTGCCTCTCAACATTACCTGATCACTGAGATTAATTTGCTTCTCTTCTGCCTGGTGTATAGTGAATAATCATTTTCCACTAACACTCTGCTGTGTACATTTTTAATACTTTTCCCTTGTTCCACAATTTTATCAGGATCAATCAACTCTTTCTGCTGTTATGATTGCATCCTTACTAATACAGGTCTTGGCTACTTTGTCATGGCCAGGTTTTGGGCATACACTCTATCCTGATGTGGAATACCATTCCAGTTGCTTATTTGTGCTTTCTTAAAATTAATACAATCTGTTCCTTCCTGTTTCTCTGGTACAGCAGAAAATCTCAGGTTTTTCTGTGCACACAGTGTCCTCTAACTCTACCATTTTTTGAAACAACTCTTATTGAGAAGTTTCATACTTGGGCAGCCTTTTCTTTATTTCAACCTCTGATGTTTGCAGTTGTATTAGTTTATTTCTGTAGCTAGTTAAAACGTCTATTTTTTCCAGCCCTTTATTACTAGAGTTGCTATACTTCATTGTTTCATTTATTTTAATCACCTCTGAGTGCATTTGATTTATTTTGTCTTCTAAATTACTGGGATCTTTCTCTTGTACCAAAGCTGAAGCTTGAAATGATTTTTGCTGAAGAGCTGCAGGAATCTTTCCAGTCAGTGTTTTCTCTTCATCTTTTCTAGTTGATCTCATTTCAGGCTCTCTAAAGTCCTTCTTTGTTGCCTTCCAGACAGTGTACTTACTAGCCAATGACTGAATTTTGCTTAAGCTGGCTGAATTATTAGCCCTTATTTCTCAGTTTTGTTTTTCACACCGGACAAGTTTAAATTAAGCTGTTGATCAGTGTGCAGCCATCTTGGAAGTCCCCTGAGAAAATGAAGTGTGTCTACCTTAGTAGTATCCCAAATTGCCTGTGTACATTGGTGTTTATGTTTAAGTAGCTCTTCTAATTTTCTCTCAAGAGACAGATTCCAGCCATGAAGGAGCCCTTCATATGCTTCAGCTTTAGTTTGGGCTTTACATTTGAGGTGAGTGCAAGAGTTTAAGAAAATAGACCAACTACAGTTGGTTTTTACTTCATGAGGAGAACTTGGCTGCAGCTTAGCAAGCCCTTTCCAGATAAATTGCTGACTACATGATCTTTTGCTATCAAGTAATAGCGGTCTCCATGCTGTAGAGTGATCAAGCCCTGAGACTCTGATTTGAAATCACTTGTTATGTGACTGATTACAGCCTCTTCCCACTGTCCACAAGCATGAATATAATAAAGTAGGCCAACTCCTATTTTTTTTTTTTTTTTTTTTTTTTTTTATGAGGAGGGCTTGGCTGCAGCTAAACAAGCCCTCATAAAGAAATATTGGAGGAGCCAGCTTGTTAAGGTAGAAGTGACCTGTGCTGGCCTGTCCTTTGGAGATGGGGAGTAAGCCTCATCTGTTCCTTGATGCTTTATAGAGGTGGTCGGTTGCAGCATGCAGTTGTACGTGCCATGACATGCATGCCCACCAAGACGTACATTTGTTTAGTCGCCACAGTTTAACCCTTAAATGGAAGCATCCACAAGTCTGTCAAGCAGAATAGAGAGATTACCTTGAAGGTTTGTCTGCCTTGTGCCGTAGTGCTGTTACACCACTGGCTACCTGAGTGATGGCCTCCTACAACTAGCTCTCACCCCTAAGTAATAAATGGGCTGGCCAGTCATGAAGGAGGCTGGTGTTTGGTGTGCACAGGGAACAAAAGAAACAAGAAAAACATCTTTTCCCATCTGGCAGATATTCATTCACTTGGCTGGTGCAGTCAAAAGGCCACTGCTCTAGTAGTGTAGCTGCTTCTAGTTTTCTTTTTCAAGAATCTGTCCATTGCTGAAATTGTGTTATAACTTCTTGGCCCTCAGTCGCACATTTACTGCTTAGCCATAATTCCAGGAGTTGGATCTCCTTTGGCAATGTGGCACTTCAGTATTCTGTTGATGTTCTTCATGTTTCACTGTTGCAGCCATCACACTTGGGTTATCTGCCTGCAGGTAGCCCTCAGTCGACCCGAATACCAGAGACTTAGGATTTTGGCATCGGTTGCTGTCACTCCAGGACTGACGTCAGGTCGTTAGGGGTATATAAACAGGCAGCCAATGCCGTTACATCAGTCTTTCTTGCCGAGGAGCCCAAAGCAGAAGCAGTTCGCATGAGTGCCGGTCGACCGCTACCTGAGTTTTCGTTTCCAAATTGAATCATACTGAAGTCTTCTAAAGCTAAGTGCCCCGTTGGGGATCCCTTTTTCTTGCTCTAACCCATGTCAGAAGAAGTTAACAATTGTCTTGCCTGTGAAAAGCAAATACCACACCAAGATTTCCATTCACCTGTTTAGGCCCTGACCACGACGTACCTCGCTGTGGGTTTTATGCTTTGTTCAACGCCCAAACTATTCATCGTCGGACCTTTCTTTTTGCTAAATACTTTCACTCATGATCTCCATATTCTGAAATGGCTTGCCATCTGACTACCTAGCTTCCTAAACTATGTAAGGATAAAGACAGAGACAGACCACACAGGTCCAAAACTGCCGACGTTTCCATTAAGCTAGTCACCAGTTCGCCGGTACTCAGTGAGGCAGCCCCTGATGCCCCCTTCAGTGGATTCACAAGCCGCTACTGAGACCCGTTTGGGGGACCGGTATGCCGCGAGACTCTTCTTTGACTATGGAACCCTGTAGATGTCTCTACCTTGGATGGATCCGGAGCTGCTGTGCAGGCACCGGCTTCTGAGGAAGTTCTTCACACTACCGATTCTCGACACAAACCGAGTACTACTTTTGCGCCTTCAGTTCTGTCTAAAACTACCATGTTTCTAAGTCCAAGAGCCTAAAAAAAACCAACGACCCAAACTCAAGCACCTGTTTCCTTGCCATAACATCAAATGCTTAAAATGGCAGAAGACCTGATTATACTGATTAGGGGAAGCCAGCCTTTTCCTGCTAAGAGAAGAAGAGACCTGTCCCCAACAGTTTTAATAGACCAAGACTCCAACTCTGTGGTTTCTGAATATGAAGACATGCCTTTATCTGCTTATGAGGATTCAGATGCAGAGGATTCCATTCCCTCTGCTTCCCCTCCAGAGGATTTTTCTTTTGGTGAAACCCTACATACCTTAAGAGAGCATTTCCACTTGGAATGCCAAGACTATCCTCAGTCCAAAAAGAGAATCAGAGAATTTTTAGATTTGCCACAACATAGATCTTTAGCAATACCTCCAGTTCTGGATATTGTGGAATCTAGCCTAACTCCTGATACTTTACCCCCTGCTCCAAGAAAACCAGACAGGTACTACAGAGTCCCTGACTCTCACAAATTTCTTTTCAAAAATCCTACTGCTGACCCAGAGGTAATTTCCCAGGGCCCTAAAGGTATAAAAGCAACTACAGCTAAGAATCCCACTCCTTCGGACAGGGATTCCAGAGCTTTAGACAGATGGGGTAAAAAAGTATACACCTCTGCAACTCTCGGCATTAGGTCATTGAATTGTCAGTTTCACATGCTGAAATACAAACAACATATTATGGAACTTATTAAGCAAAAATTAGCTACCTTTACAGACTGTGCAGAAAATAAAGAATTACAAGAGCTTATGCATTCTGCAAGCCAAGTCAGCAAGCATACTTTGCAATGTGGTTTTGACGCTTTAGAAGCATCTTGCAGGGCACCAGTCAATGGTTCTGTACTGACAAGGCATGCTTGGCTTAAGCAGCAGACTTTGCCAGACCCTGTCAAATCAAAATTACTAGATGCTCCTTTGAACAAGGACAATCTGTTCGGCACCAAAGCAGAAGATGTTCAAAAAAAGATGGAAGAAAAGGCTAAATCTATGCAGACAGCCAAAGATTTCTTGCAAATGCAGCCTCCTAGATTCAGTAGACATTGCCTCTCGAAACATTGAGGCAGACAGTCGGAAACGGCTGTTTGCAGTACCTGACATTTGTAAAGAACCTTCTAACCTCCCTGGGGTACATTACCAACGAAAAGAAATCAAAACTAGTCCCCAGTAAAAAGAGTGTATTCCTGGGAGCAAACTTGGACACAGCATCCCATATGGCATTCCTTACTCCAGAAGAACAAGCCTATCTGAGAGCCTTCTTTGCTCAAATGCCCACCAGAACCCAGCTATCCGCAAGGAAAATTCTGCAGGCCCATGGGTTCATGGTCTCTTGCATCCTACTAATTCCATATGCCATATTGCATATGAGGAAACTTCAATGGCACTTAAAAAGTCTTTGGAGCCAACATTCTCATGACCTGGAAACCATCATACCTATCATACCTTGTCTAACGACAGAGTTTTTTTGGTGGGCAGCAGCATGCAACCACAACGAGGGACTTCCCTTTACTCAACCCCTTGCCACCCAGACCCTAACCACAGACACATCAGACTATGCCTGGGGGTACACCTGGACGACAAGGGCATTCAGGGCCACTGGAGCCCAAGTTAATCTCATCAGCACATCAACCAAAAACAGATACTAGCTGTTCAGCATGCTCTGACAGCTTTCAGGTCCCTACTCTCACCAGGACCCCTGTTGATAAAAACAGACAACACCACAGTTATGTGGTACATCAACAAGCAGGGGGAAACATACTCTTACCCACTCTGCAGGCTAGCCATGGCCCTGCGGAACATGACCTTGTACATGCAGATTCATTTGCAAGCTCAAAACAAAACCATCTGGCAGACTCAAGCAGAAATTTCCTAGACCCACACGAGTGGCAATTAGAACCCCAGCACCTTCAGTACTCTAATCCAGAAATGGGGGACCCCAGAGGTAGACCTCTTTGCCTCCCCCTGCAATCAACAGCTCAGCAACGTCTGCTCCAGGACACCTCACAGCAGGGCCTGGAAAGTGGATGCCCTATCCTTCCAATGGGAAAATCTCTCAATCTATGCATCCTCCCTCTGCCTCTTCTCTTAAAAATATTACTCAAAATCAGACAGGACAAACCAAGAACAGTCCTGATTGACCTAGACTGGACACACCAGCACTGGTACCCACTACTGCGCAGCCTGTCACCTATCCCAGATCCCAACCCTCCTCACAGGGGGTACAGATCTTGCATCCTCAACTGCTAACCATGAATCTTGCAGCCTGGTTTATTCCTTAAATTCTCCCCCAGTGACCAGCCTAAGCAAGCAGGTACTGGACATCATTCTTGAAGCCAGAAAGCCCAGTACAAGCAAATCCTATGCTGATAAGTGGAAAAAGGTATTGTTCCTGGATTCAGTCTAAAGGAGAGGACACAGCACTGCCCTCCTTACCTCTAATCCTGGATTACCTAGCAGACCTACTCCACAGAGGCCTATCCTTCTCATCCATTAAGATCCATGCCTCTGCCATTTCAGCTCATTACAACACTGAGCCACCTCTTTTCTCTCACCCTCTCATCAAACAGTTCCTGAGAGGGACAAACAACTTAAGGCCACCAAGGAGAGCACTCATCCCTGCTTGGGACCTTAACTTTGTACTGGAAAAGCTCCTGCTACCCCCACCCCCTTGACCCTGCAGTGTCAGCAGAGTTAAAATTCCTCTCTTAGAAAACAGCCTTGCTTCTGACCATCACTTCAGCTAGAAGAGTGTCTGAGCTACAAGCACTTATGGCTATGGAACCCTTCATTTTTTTCCATGCAGACAGGGTTTCCCTCAGGACTAACCCTTCCTTTATGCCTAAAGTGGTGTCCAGTGTGACTCTCAACCAATCTATTCACTTGCCAGCCTTCTTCCCTAATCCTCATAATAAAGAGGAAAGGATCATGCACTCCTTGGACGTGCACAGACAGCTCAGATCCTACCTTGATAGGACTAAGCCCTTCAGGAAATATGACCAATTACTAGCCAGCTTTGCACCAGGGGCAGAGAGCAAGGCCATTTCAAAACAAACAATCTCCAAACAGATAGCACTCTGCATCCATTTCTGCTACAAGCACCATGGGAAACCAACCCCTCGGGGGTCAGAACACATTCCACTAGGGCAACTGGGCAACTGCTACCTCTACAGCATTCCTCAGGGGAGTCCCTACCAGGGACATCCTGGAAGCTGCTACCTGGAGTTCTGTACACACCTTCACCAAGCACTACCATCTGCCTATCTTTTCCAAATCCAGGGTGGGTTTTTTAACAGCAGTCCTGCAGGTCATACTAGCCAGCCCCAACTCTTCTTGAGTGCCTCCACCCTTTCTTCAGCTTTGGGAATAAACCCAAGTGTGATGACTGCAACAGTGAAACACGAAGAACATAGTAGAGTTGTGTACACTTACCATAAATGTAGATGTTCGAGTGTATTCACTGTTGCAGTCCTGGTTTCCCTCCCTCCAACCCTTTTGTCTCTCTCTCTCTCTCTCTCTCTATGTCTATTACTCATCCCCTTCATGGGTATTGGTATGTACTTTTTACTGGTGATGTTTTCCCCACCATAAGTTAGCTCTTAACTATTGGGGGGCTCCTGACATTTGGGGCAAGAAAAACTGATATAATGGCGTTGGCTGCCTATTTATATACCCCTGACGACCTGACGTCAGTCCTGGAGTGGCAGCAATCAACGCAGAAATACTAAGTCTCTGGTATTCGGGCCGACTGAGGGCTACCTGCAGGCAGATAACCCGTGTGTGAAGACTTGCAACAGGGAATACACTCGAACATCTACATTTATGGTAAGTGTACACAACTGTACTTTTTTAATACTTCTTGATTCTGCCTCTGTATAATGTGTGTTTTTTTATTGCTTGAGAATCTTAACCATTGCTTATCTAGTAGGACTGCTTATTTTAAAAGACAAAAGATAACCATATTAGTTTGTCTTCAAGAGGTTTCTCTGTAGTAGGTACATATTGCCTTTCTGCCATCAATTTACTAATAAGTTATGGCCATGTTTGTTCTTTAGCTCCCTGTTAAGTGGTCCACTTTATGTTGTTGTGAGGCTTGTTTTGATCTTGTGCCTTATGTACTTAGGAGGACTGACCTTAGGTTAGATTGGACATGACACCTTACTGGTCTGCTGAATGGCACATTGCATGGTATATCATAAAACAATTACTCATAGATATTCAGATGTCCTTAAACTTATCCGCGATATCTGTAACAGAAAATAGATTGGGTTCTGCTTTCTGGTGTTGGAGAAGCTGTGCATTGTGGCCTGTCTCACTACCCAAAACATTTTGTCTGAAGAAGCGTGCAAATTAATTTGCAGTCTCTTGTCATATTTGGAATGGTGTAAAGTAGCTTCACAAGCAAAGGCTTACACGTTCGTACTGAAAGCGCACACTGTATTGCAGTTGGTATACGTTTTCTGTATTAAATTACAGTTGTTTTGCCTCTGTCCTTTCTGGTATGCATGTTGTTGTTGTCAGACTTGCACAGTCTTTCCCAGAAGGTTTGGGTCCTATCTTTTACTGGATTATGTATTCCTTACTTAATAGTGTTTTTGCAGTAGTTTTGAAGGAGGCCTTTGTCACCACAATCCTTAAAAGGTCTGGGTCAGATCCTGATTTTCTGGGTAATTGTAGACCTGTCTGGAACTTGCTGTTTGTTAGTGAAGTTCATGAGAAGGTGGCTTGCATGCAGCTGGATTTTTATTTGAGATGTATCAGTGACTCACTGCAGTCTATTTCTTGATCCAGACATAGTACATAGGTGGCCCTAGCTAGTGTCTGTAAGCATTTTATTGATTAGGAATCAGTGCCTTTATTTGGTTTTGGTCCCAATGGACTTCTTGTCAGTATTTGGCATTGCCGAACATGGGATTATATTGGACTATCTTAGACATTACTGCATTATCATAGAAGTACTCTGGAACTGTTTTGCTTCCTATCCTTTCAATTGAACGCATTAGTGTCAAGAGGTCACACTGCTTCTTCCTACTGCCTTGCCTGTGTTGTGCAGCATGGTTCATATTTAGGCCTGTTCCTGTTTTTGTTTTGTATGTTCCCTTTGGGAGACATTATGTGGTGGAGGTTTGCAATAACTTTGCTATACTGCATGCAACTTCACCTTTCCTCCTAGTGGAGTCCATATCTTCTATTAAAAGATTTGTAGAGGACTTGAAATGCATCCATTATTAGGTGATCAAGTATTGCAAAAACTCAGCATAACCAAAATTATTGACATGAAAATCCATGCCATCTTGCAGGGGGATGTCTTCATCAGTGTTGACTTCTATAATGGGGTGAAACTGTGATTCATGTTGCTGACATACATTTGGTGGTTGTATTTGATGATAGTCTCATGGCCTTGGATCTGCAGTCTGTCACTCAAGGAGAAGAACAAATGAGAAATAGTGCAGGAACTGTGGTGAGAGGGAATTGTCAGTGAATAGTGAGGGATGTCATCAGAATCAGTGCAGGCTCATGGCAGTCAGACTCCAGTGAAAAGCTAGGACAGTCTTTATAACCTCAGCCTATTCTGCACAGCAGGGCTGCCATTGGAAGGAAAAGAGGGCATTCATGCAGCAGTTGCAGGATCTCTGTGATAAAAGTGGGAAGTGTGAGTTGGTGTTGATAATAGGGGATCTGAATGCTCATATTAGGAGAGATGGAACAGGACATGAGGATGGTCTGGGTTCACATGGTTGGGGCAATAGAAGTAATGAAAGAGTGGCCATTCTAGACTTCTTCCTGGCAAACAGCTTAATGGTGACCAGCACATGGTTCACCAAGAGAGGCGGTCACACATACAGGAGTGATCTGCAAGCAACTTATATACACTTCATCCTAGTCAGGAAAAGGCATTGTGATAAAATCAGAAATTACAGAGTCTTCCGTAATGGAACAGTCAGCTCCCAGCTCAAACACCGGTGGCCACATTCAGATGCAAGTAGTAGTCAAAAGACTTTAATGTCAACAAAGTCTAGGCTAAAAACCAGGAAGTTGATTGGAGCAAAAGCACAGAGAGTTCAAGGAAATTCTCAGGATTCTAGTATCTCAGGGAGAAGTGAAAATAGGCCAAGTCAAAGAAGAATGGCAATGCCTCAGAGCAACACATATGAAGATGATAGAACAGCTGTGAAGTTGAACAATGTCTAGAAATAAGGTACTTAAGGAAAGGTGTTGATGGACTGCAGACATACAGATATTTATTGGAAGAAAGGAGTGCAGGAAGAAGTAGAAAATAGAAAACATGGGTCAAGCTAAGAGGTAATACTAGCTTGTTGACATATGTAAAGAGAATAGTCACAGTCACAAAAAGCAGGGTGTCGGACAAACTCTGCCAGCTTTTAGAACTGACTCAGAGCATGGTGTAGAAATCTGTATCAGGTTGCAAGGCAACAACTAAAGAGAGAAAATAGTTGTTAGATGCCATTTGTAAGGGGTAATGGTAACAGTCTTATCACCAATCCAGAGTTCAAGATGCTTCTATATGGAGGAAGCCCTGTAGAAGCTGTACTGTGTCCCTACTACCCAAGAAGTGCAGTAAGGAGAATAAAGTTCGGAGGAAAGTGTCAGGCTCAGATGTAATCATGATAGATATAGATTCATAAATATTCCAAGGCGACTGAGTCCAATGTACCATTCACTCTTTGCCAGTATCCTCCCGCAGGATACACCTCCTTTCTCAATGAAGGCATGACAGTCAATCCTGGAGTACATTTGTGGATACCAATCCAGTCATTTAGCTTATGTTTAAAAGAAGATAGTGAGCCTCACTGCCTAACATGTAGAAGTTTATTCCAGAGGTTTCGGAGGCTCTGGGTTATAAATATGACTCTCCACCATGTTTTATTTAGCTGTTAGTGATGACTTAGGTCCCTGGTTCTAGTATTGGTGGAAATAGTGGACTTACATAGAAACAGGAAGTCCAAAGCTGTCAGGTTTCTCATGGTATGGTAAGTGAGACAGACATCTCCCTCAAAACTCCATAACACTGAATACAGAGGCTGAGCTTCCAGCCAGTCTTGGTAGATCAGGGATTTTAGGCCTTTGATCTTTTTGCTTTTGAAACTTTGGGATCTCTCTAGTTTGATATTTTTAGTATGATACTTCC